>NC_143162.1:14030000-14181515 GCF_047325235.1 Durio zibethinus | reverse complement strand
GGTGCTGGTACTTGGCCCTTATATTGGCCCCCTATCCCTCATCAAACCTCGAGAACTCACACCCCCTTAAAGAGCATTTGAGATTTTACAGGTTTGCTGCAAGTAGCCATTAAAGTGCTTGAAATGGGGACACTTTTTTCAAATGGTCACAAATGTTGTACACTTCGAGTTTTTAGCTGAATTTTTTTGTGCATGACAAAAAAAATACAAGGATCACGTCTACCAATTTTGGGGCCGAAAATCCTGCCGAAAAAATTTTAAAAAATCCCGAACCGTAAAATGTTTCAAAAATCATGAAAAATAGAAAACGAGTCATCTTGCCATGAAACTTCACGTCAAGGCTTAAGGGACCATTGTATGAATTTACAAGTTATAAAAATGGCATTGGCATGCAGAAATATGAAGATGTGCCTAAACCCACCTACCACCCTATCGATCCACGGCTTACGCATCCCTTCTCTCAGGCCGACGTAGTACCCGCCCGCCCGTCTGCCCGCTCGTTTCGTCGGTTGGCTTAGGCATACGGAGTTCATTCCCAGTCTAAGATCAGACCAGACCGAGGGTTACAGCAGCAAGATTGGCAGTACACAGAGGGGGACCCGACCGATCCTCGACTTGCGCATCCCGCCCCTCTGGCCGGCTGAGCACCCGCACGCTCGTTTCGTGGGTTGACTTAGGCATACGGAGTTCATTCCCAGTCTAAGCTTATGGAGTTCATTCCTAGTCTAAGATCAGACGGGACCGAGGGTTACGGCAGCACATACTGGGCTCGGGCGTGAGCTGGTACCGCATTTTTCTTCCTCGGGGCACCATTACCTGAGCATCGCCAGAGAACCTAATCGGCGGCATTGGGGTTCCGGCGATCGGGGGGGCCGGGGGGTGTGCGCACATGATGTGCGATGGGTGCTGGTACTTGGCCCTTATATTGGCCCCCTATCCCTCATCAAACCTCAAGAACTCAAACCCCCTTAAAGAGCATTTGCGATTTTACAGGTTTGCAGCTAGTAGCCATTAAAGTGTTTGAAATGGGGACACTTTTTTCAAATGGTCACAAAATCTTGTACACTTCGAGCTTTTAGCTGAATTGTTTTGTGCATGCCAAAAAAAAACAAAAGGATCACGTCCACCAAGTTTGGGGTCAAAACTCTTCTCGAAAAAATTTTAAAAAATCTCAAACAGCAAAAAGTTTCAAAAATCGTGAAAAATATAAAACGAGTCATCTTGCCATGAAACTTCACGTGAAGGGTTAAGGGACCATTGTATGAATTTACAAGCCATAAAAATGGCATTGGCATGTAGAAATATGAAGATTTTCCTAAACCCACCTACCACCCTATCGATCCACGGCTTGCGCATCCCGTCTCTCTGGCCGGCGTAGTGCCCGCCCACCTGCCCGCCCGCTCGTTTCGTCGGTTGGCTTAGGCATACAGAGTTCATTCCCAATCTAAGATTGGATTGGACCGAGGGTTGCGGCAGTAGGATTGGCAGCACGCAGAGGGGGACTCGACCGATCCCCGACTTGCGCATCCCGCCCCTCTGGCCGGCTGAACGCCTGCATGCTCATTTTGTGGGTTGACCTAGGCATACGGAGTTCATTCCCAATCTAAGATCAGACCGGACCGAGGGTTGTGGCAGCACATGATGGGCTCAGGCATGTGCTGGTGCTGTATTTTTCTTCGTCGGGGCACCATCGGCGGAGCATCACCGAAGAACCTGACCAGCAGCATTGGGGTTCCGACGATCGGGGGGGCCGGGGGGTGTGCGCTCATGATGTGCAATGGGTGCTGGTACTTGGCCCTTATATTGGCCCCCTATCCCTCATCAAACCTCGAGAACTCACACCCCCTTAAAGAGCATTTGAGATTTTACAAGCTTACTGCCAGTAGCCATTAAAGTGTCTGAAATGGGGACACTTTTTTCAAATGGTCACAAACCTTGTACACTTCGAGTTTTTAGCTAAATTTTTTTGTGCATGCCAAAAAAATATGATGATCACGTCTACTAAGTTTGGGGCCAAAAATCCTTCCGAAAAAATTTTAAAAAATCTCGAACCCTAAAAAGTTTAGAAAATCATGAAAAATAGAAAATAAGTCGTCTTGAGATGAAACTTCACGTGAAGGCTCAAGAGACCATTGCATGAATTTACAAGCCATAAAAATGGCATTGGCATGCAGAAATATGAAGATGTGCCTAAACCCACCTACCACCTTATCGATCCACGGCTTGCGCATCCCGTCTCTCTGGCCGACGTAGTGCCCACCTGCCTGCCTGCTCGTTTCGTCGGTTGGCTTAGGCATACGGAGTTCATTCCCACTCTAAGATCAGACCGGACCGAGGGTTACGATAGCACATGCTGGGCTTGGGCATGTGCTGGTGCCACATTTTTCTTCATCGGGGCACCATCGTCGGAGCATCACTGGAGAACCTGATCGACGGCATTGGGGTTTCGACGATCGGGGGGGCCGGGGAGGTGTGCGCACATGATGTGCGAAGGGTGCTGGTACTTGGCCCTTATATTGGCCCCCTATCCCTCATCAAACCTCGAAAACTCACACCCGCTTAAAGAGCATTAGAGATTTTACAAGTTTGCTGCCGGTAGCAATTAAAGTGTCTGAAATGGGGACGCTTTTTTCAAATGGTCACAAAATCTTTTCCACTTCCAGTTTTTAGCTGAATTTTTTTGTGCATGCCAACAAAAATACGAGGATCAAGGCTACCAAGTTTGGGGGCCAAAACTCCTTCCGAAAAAATTTTAAAAAATCTCAAAAAGCAAAAAGTTTCAAAAATCGTGAAAAATAGAAAATGAGTCGTCTTGCCATGAAACTTCACGTGAAGGCTTAAGGGACCATTGTATGAATTTACAAGCCATAAAAATGGCATTGGCACGTAGAAATATGAAGATGTGCCTAAACCCACCTACCACCCTATCGATCCACGGCTTGCGCATCCCGTCTCTCTGGCCGATGTCGTGCCTGCCCACCCACTCGTTTCGTCGGCTGGCTTAGGCATACGGAGTTCATTCCCAATCTAAGATCAGATCGGACCGAGGGTTATGACAGCAGGATCAGCAGCAAGTAGAGGGGGACCTGGTTGATCCCCGGCTCACGCATCTCGCCCCTCTGGCCGGTTGAGCGCCCATACACTCGTTTCGTGGGTCGACTTAGGCATACGAAGTACATTCCCAGTCTAAGCATACGAAGTTCATTCCCAGTCCAAGTTCGGACTGGACCGAGGGTTGTGGCAGCACATGCTGGGCTTAGGCATGTGCTGGTGTCGCATTTTTCTTCGTCAGGGCACCATCACCGGAGCATCGCCAGAGAACCTGATCTGCAGCATTGGGGTTCCGACGATCGGGGGGGCAGGGGGTGTGCGCACATGATTTGCGATGGATGCTGGTGCTTGGCCCTTATATTGGGCCCCTATCGCTCATCAAACCTCGAGAACTCACACCCACTTAAAGAGGATTTGAGATTTTACAGGTTTGCTGCCAGTAGCCATTAAAGTGTCTGAAATGGGGACACTTCTTTCAAATGGTCACAAAATCTTGTACACTTTGAGTTTTTAGTTGAACCTTTTTGTGCAAGCCAAAAAAAATTCAAGGATCACATCTACCAAGCTTGGGGGCAAAAATCTTTACAAAAAAATTTTAAAAAATTCCAAACCACAAAAAGTTTCAAAAATCATGAAAAATAGAAACCGAGTGGTCTTGGCATGAAACTTCACATGAGGCTTAAGGGACCATTATATGAATTTACAAGCCATAAAAATGGCATTGGCATGCAAAAATATGAAGACGTGCCTAAACCCACCTACCACCCTATCGATCCACGGCTTGCGCATCCCGTCTCTCTGGCCAACGTAGTGCCCGCTCGCCCGCCCGCCCGCTCGTTTCGTCGGTTGGCTTAGGCATATGGGGTTCATTCCCAGTCTAAGATCGGACCAGACCTAGGGTTGCGGCAGCACATGCTGGGCTCAGGCATGTGCTGGTGCCACATTTTTTCTTCGTCGGGGCACCATCGTCGAAGCATCGCCGGAGAACCTGACCGACGGTATTGGGGTTCCGGTGATCGGGGGGGCCGGGGGGTGTGCGCACATGATGTGCGATGGGTGCTGGTACTTGGCCCTTATATTAGTCCCCTATCCCTCATCAAACCTTGAGAACTCACACCCCCTTAAAGAGCATTTGAGATTTTACAGGTTTGCTGCTAGTAGCCATTAAAGTGTCTGAAATGGGGACACTTTTTTTCAAATGGTCACAAAATCTTATACACTTCGAGTTTTTAGCTGAATTTTTTTGTGCATGCCAAAAAAAATACAAGGATCACGTCTACCAAGTTTGGGGTAAAAAATTCTTCTGAAAAAATTTTAAAAAATCACGAACCGCAAAAAGTTTCAAAAATCATGAAAAATAGAAAACGAGTCGTCTTGCCATGAAACTTCACGTGAAGGCTTAAGGGACCATTGTAAGAATTTACAAGCCGTAAAAATGGCATTGGCTCATAGAAATATGAAGATGTGCCTAAACCCACCTACCACCCTATCGATCCACGGCTTGCGCATCTCGTCTCTCTGGCCGATGTAGTGCCCGCCCGCCCGCCTGCCCACTCATTTTGTCAGTTGGCTTAGGCATACGGAGTTCATTCCTAGTCTAGGATTGGACCCGACCGAGGGTTGTGGCAGCAGGATCGACAGTATGCAAGGGGGGACCCGACTGATCCCCGGTATGCGCATCCCGCCCCTCTGGTTGGCTGAGCACCCGCACGCTCGTTTCATGGGTTGACTTAGGCATACGGAGTTCATTCCTAGTCTAAGCATACGGAGTTCATTCCCTGTCTAGGATCGAACCAGACGGAGGGTTGTGGCAGCACATGCTGGGCTTGGGCATGTACTGGTGCCGCATTTTTCTTCGCCAAGCACCATCGTCGGAGAACCTAACCGGCAGTATTGAGGTTCCGACTATGGGGGGGCCGGACGGGTGTGCGCACATGATTTACGATGGGTGCTGGTACTTGGCCCTTATATTGGCGCCCATCCCTTATCAAGCCTCGAGAACTCACACCCCCTTAAAGAGCATTTGAGATTTTACCAGTTTGCTGCCAGTAGCCATTTAAGTGTCTGAAATAGGGACACTTTTTTCAAATGGTCACAAAATCTTGTACACTTTGAGTTTTTAGCTGATTCTCTTTGTGCATGCCAACAAAAATACAAGGATCACGTCTACCAAGTTTGGGGCAAAACTCCTTTCAAAAAAATTTAAAAAAATCCTGAATCGCAAAACATTTTGTGAAAAATAAAAAACGACTCGTCTTGCCATGAAACATCACGTGAAGGATTAAGGGACCATTGTATGAATTTACAAGCTATAAAAATGGCATTGCCACGTAGAAATATGAAGATGTGCCTAAACCCACCTACCACCCTATCGATCCACGGCTTGCCCATCCCATCTCTCTGTCCGGTGTAGTGCCCGCCAGCCCGCCCGCCCGCGCGCTCGTTTTGTCGGTTGGCTTAGGCATACGGAATTCATTCCTAGTCTAAGATCGGACTGGATTGAAGGTTGCGGCAGCACATGCTGGGCTTGGGCATGTGCTGGTGCCGTAATTTTCTTCGTCGGGGCAACATCATCGGAGCATCATCGGAGAACCTGACCGGCGGCATTGGGGTTCCGACGATCGGGGGGGCCGGGGGGGTGTGCGCACATGATGTGCGATGGATGCTGGCACTTGGCCCTTATATTGGCCGCGTATCCCTCATCAAACAATGAGAACTCACACCCCCTTAAAGAGCATTTGAGATTTTAGAGGTTTGCTGCCTGTAGCCATTAAAGTGTCTGAAATGGGGACACTTTTTTCAAATGGTCACAAAATCTTGCACAGTTCGAGTTTTTAGCTGAATTTTTTTGTGCATGCCAACAAAAATACAAGGATCACGTCTACAAGTTTGGGGCCAAAACTCCTTTTGAAAAAATTTTCCAAAATCTCGAACCGTAAAAAGTTTCAAAAATCGTGAAAAATAGAAAACGAGTCGTCTTGCCATGAAACTTAACGCGAAGGCTTATGGGACCATTGTATGAATTTACAAGCCATAAAAATGGCATTGGCACGCAGAAATATGAAGATGTGCCTAAACCCGCCTACCACCTTATCGATCCATGGCTTGCGCATCCCGTCCTCTGATCGACGTAGCGCCTGCCGATCCGCCCGCTCGTTTCATCGGTTGGCTTAGGCATACAAAGTTTATTCCCAGTCTAAGATCGGATCGAACCAAGCATTGCGACAGCAAGATCGGCAGCACATAGAAAGGGACCCGACCGATCCTCGATTTGTGCATCTTGCCCCTCGTTTCATGGGTTGACTGAGGCATATGGAGTTCAATCCCAGTCTAAGCATACGGAATTCAGTCCTAGTCTAAGATCAGACCGGATCGAGGGTTGCGACAGCACAGGCTGCGCTCAGGCATGTGCTGGTGTCATATTTTTCTTCGTCGGGGCACCATCGTCGGAGAACCTGATCGGCGGCAATAGGGTTCCGGTGATCGGGGGGGCTGAGGGGGCATGTGCGCACATGATGTGTGATGGGTGCTGGTGATGTAATTTTTTTCGTCGGGGCAACATCGTCGGAGCATCGCCGGAGAACCTGACCGGCGACATTGAGGTTCCGGCGATCGGGGGGGCCAAGGGGGTGTGCGCACATGATGTGCAATGGATGCTGGTACTTGGCCCTTATATTGGCCACCTATCCCTCATCAAACAACGAGAACTCACACCCCCTTAAAGAGCATTTGAGACTTTACAGGTTTGCTGCCAGTAGCCATTAAAGTGTCTGAAATGGGGACACTTTTTTCAAATGGTCACAAAATCTTGTACACTTCGAGTTTTCACCTGAATGTTTTTGTGCACGCCAAAAAAAATACAAGGATCACATCTACCAAGTTTGGGGCCAAAAATCCTTTTGAAAAAATTTTAAAAAATCCCGAACCGTAAAAAGTTTCAAAAATTGTGAAAAATAGAAAACGAGTCTTCTTGCCATGAAACTTCATGTGAAGGCTTAAGGGACCATTGTATGAATTTACAAGCCATAAAAATGGCATTGGCATGCAGAAATATGAAGATGTGCCTAAACCCACCGACGACCCTATCGATCCACGGCTTGCGCATCCCGTCTCTCTGGCCGTCGTATTGCCCGCCTGCCCGTCCACTTGCTCTTTTCATCAGCTGGCTTAGGCATACGAAATTCATTCTCAGTCTAAGATCAGACCGGACAGAGGGTTGCAGCAGTAAGATCGGCAGCACGCAGAGGGGGACCCGATTGATCCCTGGCTTGTGCATCCTGCCCCTCTGGCCGGCTGAGCACCCGCACGCTCGTTTCTTGGGTTGATTTAGGCATACAGAGTTCATTCCCAGTCTAAGCATACAGAGTTCATTCCCAGTCTACGATCGGACCGGAGCGAGGGTTGCGGCAGCACATGCTGGGCTCGGGCATGTGCTGGTGCCGCATTTCTCTTCGCCAGGGCACCATCGTCGGAGAACCTGACCGGCGGCAATGGAGTTCTGACGATCGGGGGGCCGGGGGGGTGTACGCACATGATGTGTGATGGGTGCTGGTACTTAGCCCTTATATTGGCCACCTATCCCTCATCAAACCTCGAGAACTCACACCCCCTTAAAGAACATTCGAGATTTTACAGGTTTGCTGCCAGTAGCCATTAAAGTGTCTGAAATGGGGACACTTTTTTGAAATGGTCACAAAATCTTGTACACTTTGAGTTTTTAGCTGATTTTTTTTGTGCATGCCAAAAAAAATACAAGGATCACATCTACTAATTTTGGGGCCAAAACCCCTTTCGAAAAAATTTTAAAAAATCCTGAACCGCAAAAATTTTCAAAAATCATGAAAAATAGAAAATGAGTCGTCTTGCCATGAAACTTCACGTGAAGGCATAAGGGACCATTGTATGAATCTACCAGCCATAAAAATGGCATTGGCACATAGAAATGTAAAGATGTGCCTAAACCCACCTACTACCCTATCGATCCACAGCTTGCGCATCCCGTCTCTCTGGTCGACGTAGTGCCCGCCCGCCTGCCCAGCCACACTTTTCGTCAGTTGGCTTAGGCATACAGAGTTCATTCCCAGTCTAAGCATACGAAGTTTATTCCCAATCTAAGATCAGATCGGACCGAGGGTTACGACAGCACATACTGGGCTCGGACATGTGCTGGTGCCGCATTTTTCTTCGTCAATCGTCGGAGCATTGTCGGAGAACCTAACTGACGGCATTAGGGTTTCGACGATCGGGGGGGCCAGGGGGTGTGCGCACATGATGTGCGATGGGTGCTAGTACTTGGCCCTTATATTGGCCCCCTATCCCTCATCAAACCTTGAGAACTCACACCCCCTTAAAGAGCATTTGAGATTTTACAGGATTGCTGCCAATAGCCATTAAAGTTTCTGAAATGGGGACACTTTTTTCAAATGGTCACAAAATCTTGTACACTTCGAGTTTTTAGCTGAATTTTTTCATGCATGCCAAAATACAAGGATCACGTCTACCAAGTTTGGGACCAAAACTCCTTCCGAAAAAATTTTCAAAAATCTCGAACCGTAAAAAGTTTCAAAAATCGTGAAAAATAGAAAATGAGTTTTCTTCCCATGAAACTTCACGTGAAGGCTTAAGGGACCATTGTATGAATTTACAAGCCATAAAAATAGCATTGGCATGCAGAGATATGAAGATGTGCCTAAACCCACCTACCACCCAACCGATCCACGGCTTGCGCATCCCGTCTCTCTGGCCGACGTAGTGCCTGTCGCCCGCTCATTTCTTAGGTTGGCTTAGGCATACGGAGTTAGTTCCTAGTCTAAGATCGGACCGGACTAAGGGTTGCGGTAGCAGGATCGGTAGCACGCAGAGAGGGACCTGGCTGATCCCCGGCTTGCGCATCCCGCCCCTCTGGCCGGCTGAGCGCCCGTACACTCGTTTCATGGGTTGACTTAGGCATACGGAGTTCATTCCCAGTCTAAGCATAGAAGTTCATTCCCAGTCTAAGATTGGACTGGATCGAGGGTTGAGGCAGAACATGCTGGGCTCGGGCATGTGCGGGTGCCGCATTTTTCTTCAGCGGGGCACCATCACCGGAGAACCTGACCAGCGGCATTAGGGTTTCGGCGATCGGGGGGCCCGAGGGGGGTGTTCGCGCATGATGTCTGATGGGTGTTGGTACTTGGCCCTTATATTGGCACCCTATCCCTCATCAAACCTCGAGAACTCACACCCCCTTAAAAAGCATTTGAGATTTTATAGGTTTGCTGCCAGTAGCCATTAAAGTGTCTTAAATGGGGACACTTTTTTCAAATGGTCACAAAATCTAGTACACTTCGATTTTTTTGCTGACTTTTTTTGTGCATGCCAACATAAATGCAGGGATCATGTCTACCAATTTTGGGACCAAAAATCCTTCCAAAAAAATTTTAAAAAATCCCGAACCGCAAAAAGTTTCAAAAATCGTCAAAAATAGAAAACGAGTCGTCTTGCCATGAAACTTCATGTGAAGGCTTAAGGGACAATTGTATTAATTTACAAGCCATAAAAATGGCATTGGCACATAGAAATATGAAGATGTGCCTAAACCCACCTACCACCCTATCAATTCAAGGCTTGCGCATCCTGTCTCTCTGGCCGACATAGTGCCCTCCCACCCGCCCGCCCGCTCGTTTCGTCGGTTGCCTTAGGCATACGGAGTTCATTCCCAATCTAACATCAGATCAGACCGAGGGTTACGGCAGCAAGATAGGCAGCACACAGAGGGGGACCTGGTCGATCCACAGCTTGTGCATCGCGCCCCTCTGGCCGACTGAGTGCCCGTACGCTCGTTTCGTGGGTTGACTTAGGCATACAAAGTTCATTTCCAGTCTAAGCTTATGGAATTCATTCCCAGTCTAAGATCGGACCAGACCGAGGGTTACGGCAGATCATGCTGGGCTCAGGAATGTGCGGGTGCAGCATTTTTCTTCATCGAGGCACCATCGTCGGAGCATCGTCGGATAACCTGACAGACGACATTGGGGTTTCGACGATCGGGGGGGCCAGGGGGGTGTGCGCACATGATGTGTGATGGGTGCTGGTATTTGGCCCTTATATTGGCCCCCTATCCCTCATCAAACCTTGAGAACTCACACCCCCTTAAAGAGCATTTGAGATTTTACAGGTTTGCTGCCAGTAGCCATTAAAGTGTCTGAAATGGGGACACTTTTTTCAAATGGTCTCAAAATCTTGTACACTTCGAGTTTTTAGCTGAATTTTTTTGTGCGTGCCAACAAAAATACAAGGATAACGACCACCAAGTTTGGGGCCAAAACTCTTTCTGAAAAAATTTTAAAAAAACCCGAACCGTAAAAAGTTTCAAAAATCGTGAAAAATAGAAAATGAGTCGTCTTGCCATGAAACTTCACGTGAAGGCTTAAGGGACCATTGTATGAATTTACAAGCCATAAAAATGGCATTGGCATGCAGAAATATGAAGATGTGCCAAAACCCACCTAACACCCTATCAATCCACGGCTTGCGCATCTCGTCTCTCTGGCCGGCGTAGTGCCCATCCATCCATCCGCCCGCTCGTTTCGTCAGTTGGATTAGGCATACGGAGTTCATTCCCAGTCTAAGATCAGACCGGACCAAGGGTTGTGGCAGTAGGATCGATAGCACGCAGAGGAGGACCCGATCGATCCCCGGCTTGCGCATCCCGCCCCTCTGGCCGACTGAGCGCCCGTACGCTTATTTCATGGGTTGACTTAAGCATACAGAGTTCATTCCCAGTCTAAGCATACGAAGATCATTCCCAGTCTAAGATCGGACCTGACCGAGGGTTACGGCAGCACATGCTAGGCAAGTGCATGTGCTGGTGACACATTTTTCTTCGTCGGGCCACCATCGTTGGAGCATCGCCGGAGAACTTGACCGGCAGCATTGGGGTTTCGGCGATCGGGGGGACCGGGGGGGTGTGCGCACATGATGTGCGGTGGGTGCTGGTACTTAGTGTTTATATTGGCCCCCTATCCCTCATCAAACCTCGAGAACTCACACCCCCTTAAAGAGCATTTGATATTTTATAGGTTTGCTGCCAGTAGCCATTAAAGTGTCTGAAATGGGGACAATTTTTTCAAATGGTCACAAAATCTTGTACACTTCGAGTTTTTAGCTGAATGTTTTTGTGCATGCCAAAAAAAAATACAAGGCTCACGTCTACCAAGTTTGGGGCCAAAACTCTTTGCGAAAAAATTTTAAAAAATCTCAAACCATAAAAAGTTTTGAAAATCATGAAAAATAAAAAAGAAGTCGTCTTGCCATAAAACTTCACGTGAAGGCTTAAGGGACCCATGTATGAATTTACAAGCCATAAAAATGGCATTGGCACGCAAAATTATGAAGATGTGCCTAAACCCACCTACCACCTTATCGATCCACAGCTTACGGATCCCGTCTTTCAAGCCGGCGTAGTGCCCGTCTGCCCACCCGCTCGTTTCATCGATTGGCTTAGGCATATGGAGTTCATTCCCAGTCTAAGATCAGACCAGATCAAGGGTTATGACAGCAGGATCGACAGCACGCAGAGGGGGACCAGGTCGATCCCTGGCTTGCGCATCTTGCCCTTCTGGCCGACTGAGCGCTCGCATGCTCGTTTCATGGGTTGACTTAGGCATATGGTGTTCATTCCCAGTCTAAGCATACAGAGTTTATTCCTAGTCTAAGATCAGACCAGATCGAGGGTTGCGGCAGCACATGCTAGGCTTAGGCATGTCCTGGTGCCGTATTTTTCTTCGTCGGGGCACCATCGCCGGAGCATCGTCGGAGAACCTAACCGGCGGGATTGGGGTTCCGGCGATCGGGGGGCCGGGGGGGTGTGCTCACATGATGTGCGATGGGTGCGAGTACTTGGCCCTTATATTGTCCCCTTATCCCTCATCAAACCTCGAGAACTCACACCTCCTTAAAGAGCATTAGAGATTTTATAGGTTTGCTGCCAGTAGCAATTAAAGTGTCTGAAATGGGGACACTTTTCTCAAATGGTCACAAAATCTTGTACACTTCGAGTTTTTAGCTGAATTTCTTTATGCATGCCAACAAAAATACAAGGATCACGTCTATTAAGTTTGGGGCCAAAACTACTTTCGAAAAAATTTTAAAAAATCTCGAACCGTAAAAAGTTTCGAAAATCATGAAAAATATAGAACGAGTCGTCTTGCCATGAAACTTCACGTGAAGGCTTAAGGGACCATTGTATGAATTTACAAGCCATAAAAATGGCATTGGCACGTAGAAATATGAAGATGTGCTTAAACCCACCTACCACCTTATCTATCCATGGCTTGCGCATCCTGTCTCTCTGGCCGGCATAGTGCCCACCCGTCTGCCCGCCCGTTCGTTTCGTCGGTTGGCTTAGGCATACGGAGTTCATTCCCAGTTTAAGATCAGTCCAAATTGAGGGTTGCGCCAGTAGAATCGACAGCACGCAGGGGGGTCCCGATCGATCCCCGGCTTGTGCATCCCGCCCCTTTGGCCGACTGAGCGCCCGCACGCTCATTTCGTGGGTTGACTTAGGCATACGGAGTTCATTCCTAGTCTAAGATCGGACCGGACCTAGGGTTACGATCGCACATGCTGGGCTCGGACATGTACTAGTGCTGTATTTTTCTTCGTCGGTGCACTATCGCTGGAGCATCGCCGGAGAACCTGACCGGCGGTAATTGGGTTCCGACGATTGGTGGGGCCGGGGGGGCATGCGCACATGATGTGCAATGGGTGCTGGTATTTGGCCCTTATATTGGCCCCCTATCCCTCATCAAACCTTGAAAACTCACACCCCCTTAATGAGCATTTGAGATTTTACAGGTTTGCTGCCAGTAGCCATTAAAGTGTCTAAAATTGGGACACTTTTTTCAAATGGTCACAAAATCTTGTACACTTCGTGTTTTTAGCTGAATATTTTTGTGCATGCCCAAAAAAATACAAAGATCACGTCTACCAAGTTTGGGGCCAAAACTACTTCTGAAAAAAGTTTAAAAAATCCCAAACCATAAAAAGTTTCAAAAATCATGAAAAATAGAAAACGAGTCGTCTTGCCATGAAACTTCACGTGAAGGCTTAAGGGACCATTGTATGAGTTTACAAGCCATAAAAATGGCATTGGCACGCTGAAATATAAAGATGTGCCTAAATCCACCTACCACCCTATTTATACCACGGCTTGCTCATCCCGTATCTCTGGTCGGCGTAGTGCCCGCCTGGCCGCCCGCCCGCTCGTTTCATCGGTTGGCTTAGGCCTACGGAGTTCATTCCCAGTCTAAGATCAGACCGGACCGAGGGTTGCGGTAGCAAGGTCGGCAGTACTCATACGGGGACCCGGTCGACCCCCGACTTGCGCATCCCGCCCCTCTGGCCGACTGAGCGCACGCACGCTCATTTCGTGGGTTAACTTAGGCATACAAAGTTCATTCCCAGTTTAAGCATACAGCGTTCATTCCCAGTCTAAGATCAGATCGGACCGAGGGTTGCAGCAGCACATGCTGGGCTCGGGCATGTGCTGGTGGCGCATTTTTCTTCGTCAGGGCACCATCGCCGGAGCATCACCAGAGAGCCTGTCTGGCGGCATTGGGGTTCCAGCGATCGGGGGGGCCGAGGGGGTGTGCACACATGATGTGTGATGGGTGCTGGTACTTGGCCCTTATATTGGCCCCCTATCCCTCATCAAACCTCAAGAACACACACCCCTTTAAAGAGCATTTGAGATTTTACAGGCTTGCTACCAGTAGGCATTAAAGTGTCTGGAATAGGGACACTTTTTTCAAATGGTCACAAAATCTTGTACACTTCGAGTTTTTAGCTGAATTTTTTTTTTGCATGCCAAAAAAAATACAAGGATCACGTCTACCAAGTTTGGGGCCAAAAATCCTTCCAAAAAAATTTTAAAAAATCCTGAACCCCAAAAAGTTTCGAAAATCATGAAAAATAGAAAATGAGTCGTCTTGCCATGAAACTTCACGTGAAGGCTTAAGGGACCATTGTATGAGTTTACAAGCCATAAAAATGGCATTGGCACACTGAAATATAAAGATGTGCCTAAATCCACCTACCACCCTATCGATCCACGGCTTGCGCATCCCGTCTCTCTGGCTGGCGTATTGCACGCCTGGCCGCCCGCCCGCTCGTTTCGTCGGTTGGCTTAGGCATACGGAGTTCATACCCAGTCTAAGATGGGACCGGACCGAGGGTTGTGATAGCAGGATTGGCAGCACTCAGAGGGGGACCCGGCCGATCCCCGACTTACGCATCCCGCCCCTCTGGCCGACTGAGCGCACGCACGCTCGTTTCGTGGGTTAACTTAGGCATACAGAGTTCATTGCCAGTCTAAACATACGGAGTTCATTCCCAGTCTAAGATCAGACCGGACCGAGGGTTACGACAGCACATGCTGGGCTTGGGCATGTGCTGGTGCTGCATTTTTCTTCACCGGGGCACCATCGTCGAAGCATCGCCAGAGAACCTGACCGGCGACATTGGGGTTCCAGCGATCGGGGGGGCCGGGGGGTGTGCACACATGATGTGCGATGGGTGCTGGTACTTGGCCCTTATATTGGCCCCCTATCCCTCATCAAACCTCGAGAACACACATCCCCTTAAAGAGCATTTGAGATTTTACAGGTTTGCTCCAGTAGCCATTAAAGTGTCTGAAATGGAGACATTTTTTTGACAAAATCTTGTACACTTTGAGTTTTTAGCTGAATGTTTTTTTGCATGCCAAAAAAAATACAAGGATCACATTTACCAAGTTTGGGGCCAAAACTCCTTCCAAAAAAATTTAAAAAAATCCTGAACCCCAAAAAGTTTCAAAAATCGTGAAAAATAGAAAACGAGTCGTCCTGCCATGAAAGTTCACTTGAAGGCTTAAGGGACCATTGTAAGAATTTACAAGCCAAAAAATTGGCATTGGCACACAGAAATATGAAGATGTGCCTAAACCCACCTACCACCCTATCGATCCACGGCTTGCGCATCCCATCACTTTGGTCGGCGTAGTGCCCGACCGCCCGCCCGCCCGTTCATTTCGTCGGTTGGCTTAGGCATACAGAGTTCATTCCAGTCCAAGATTGGACTGGACTGAGGGTTGTGACATCAGGATCGACAGCACGTAGAGGGAGACCCGATCGATCCCCGACTTACGGATCCAGCCCCACTGGCCGGCTGAGCTCCCGCACGTTCGTTTCATGGGTTGACTTAGGCATACGGAGTTCATTCCCAGTCTAAGCATACGGAGTTCATCCCAGTCTAAGATCAGACCAGACCAAAGGTTGCAACAGCACATGCTGGGCTCGGGCATGTGCTGGTGTCGTATTTTTCTTCACCGGGGCATCATCGTCGGAGAATTGACCGGCGGCATTTGGGTTTCAGCATCAGAGGGGCCGGGGGGTAGGTGTGCGCACATGATGTGCCATGGGTGCTCGTACTTGGCCCTTATATTGGCCCCCTATTCCTCATCAAACCTCGAGAACTCACACCCCCTTAAAGAGCATTTGAGATTTTACAAGTTTGCTGCCAGTAGCCACTAAAGTGTCTAAAATGGGGACACTTTTTCCAAATGGTCACAAAATCTTGTACACTTCCTGTTTTTAGCTGAATTTTTTTATGCATGCCAAAAAAAATACAAGGATCACTTATACCAAGCTTGGGGTCAAAAATCCTTCTGAAAAAATTTTAAAAAATCTCAAACCGCAAAAATTTTTAAAAATTATGAAAAATAGAAAATAAGTCGTCTTGCCATGAAACTTCACGTGAAGGCTTAAGGGACCATTGTATGAGTTTACAAGCCATAAAAATGGCATTGGCACACTGAAATATAAAGATGTACCTAAATCCACCTACCACCCTATCGATCCACGGCTTGCGCATCCCGTCTCTCTGGCCGACGTAGTGCACGCCTGGCCGCCCACCCGCTTATTTCGTCGGTTGGCTTAGGCATACGAAGTTCATTCCCAGTCTAAGATCGGACCGGACCGAAGGTTGTGGCAGCAAGATCGGCAGCACGCAGAGAGGGACCCAGCCGATCCCCGAGTTGCGCATCCCACCCCTCTGGTCGGCTGAGCGCTCGCACGCTCGTTTCATGGGTTGACTTACGCATACGGAGTTCATTCCCAGTCTAAGAATACGGAGTTCATTCCCAGTCTAAGATTGGATCGGACCGAGGGTTGCGGTAGCACATGCTGGGCTCGGGCATGTACTGGTGCGACATTTTTCTTTGCCGGGGCACCATCGCCGGGGCATCGCTAGAGAACCTGACCGACGGCATTGGGGTTCTGGCGATTGGGGGGGCTGGGGGGTGTGCGCACATGATGTGCGATGGGTGCTGCTACTTGGCCCTTATATTGGCCCCCTATCCCTCATCGAACCTCGAGAACTCACACCCCCTTAAAGAGCATTTGAGATTTTACAGGTTTGCTGCCAGTAGCCATTAAAGTGTCTGAAATGGGGACACTTTTTTCAAATGGTCACAAAATCTTGTACACTTCGAGTTTTTAGCTGAATTTTTTTATGCATGCCAAAAAAAATACAATGATCACTTCTACCAAGCTTGGGGCCAAAAATCCTTTTGAAAAAAGTTTAAAAAATCCTGAACCGCAAAAAGGTTTGAAAATCATGAAAAATAGAAAACGAGTCGTCTTGCCATGAAACTTCACGTGAAGGCTTAAGGGACCATTGTATGAATTTACATGCCATAAAAATGGCATTGGCATGAAGAAATATGAAAACGTGCCTAAACCCACCTACCACCCTATCGATCCACGGCTTGCACATCCCGTCTCTCTAGTCGATGTAGTGCCCGCCCGCCAGCCCGCCTGCTCGCTCCTTTCGTCGGTTGGCTTAGGCATACGGAGTTTATCCCAATCTAAGATTAGACGGGATTGAGGGTTGTGGTAGCAGGATTAGTAGCACGCAGAGGGGGATCCGATCGATCCTCGACTTACGCATCCCGTCCCTCTGGCTGGCTGAGTGGCCGCACACTCATTTCGTGAGTTGACTTAGGCATACAGATTTCATTCCCAGTCTAAGCATACGGAGTTCATTCCTAGTCTAAAATCAGACCGGATCGAGGGTTGCGACAGCACATGCCGGGCTCGGGCATGTGCTGGTGCCGCATTTTTCTTCCTCAGGGCACCATCGTCAGAGCATCACCGGAGAACCTGACCGGTTGCATTAGGGTTCCGACGATTGGGGGGCTGGGGGGTGTGCGTACACGATGTGCGATGGGTGCTGGTACTTGGTCCTTATATCGGCCCCCTATCCCTCATCAAACCACGAGAACTCACACCCCCTTAAAGAGCATTTGAGATTTTATAGGTTTGTTGCCAGTAGGTAATAAAGTGTCTGAAATGGGGACACTTTTTTCAAATGGTCACAAAATGTTGTACACTTCGAGTTTTTAGCTGAATTTTTTTGTGCATTCCAAAAAAAATACAATGATCATGTCTACCAAGTTTGGGAACAAAACTCCATCCGAAAAAATTTTAAAAAATCCGGAACCGTAAAAAGTTTCAAAAATCGTGAAAAATAGAAAACGAGTCGTCTTGCCATGAAACTTCACATGAAGGCTTAAGGGACCATTGTATGAATTTGCAAGCCACAAAAATGGCATTGGCACGTAGAAATATGAAGATGTGCCTAAACCCACCTACCACCCTATCGATCCACGGCTTCCGCGTCCCGTCTCTCTGGCCGGTGTAGTGCTCGCCCGCCCGCCCGCCCGCTTGTTTCATCGGTTGGCTTAGGCATACGGAGTTCATTCCCAGTCTAAGATTGGACCAGACCAAGAGTTGTGGCAACAGGATTGGCAGCACGCAGAGAGGGACCCGGTCGATCCCCGGCTTGCGCATCCCGCCCCTCTGGCCGGTTGAGCGCCCGCACGCTCGTTTCGTGGGTTGACTTAGGCATACAGAGTTTATTCCCAGTCTAAGCATACGGAGTTCATTCCCAATCTAAGATCAGACTGGATCGAGGGTTGCTACAGCACATGCTATGCTCGGGCATGTGCTGGTGTCGCATTTTTGTTCGCCGGGGCACCATCGTCGGAGAACCTGACCGGTGGCATTAGGGTTCCGGCGATTGGGGGAGCTGGGGGGTGTGCGCAAATGATGTGTGATGGGTGCTGGTACTTGGCCCTTATATTGGCCCTCTATCCCTCATCAAACCTCGAGAACTCACACCCTTTAAAGAGCATTTGAGATTTTACAGGTTTGCTGCCGGTAGACATTAAAGTGTCTGAAATGGGATACTTTTTTCAAATGGTCACAAAATCTTGTACACTTGGAGTTTTTAGCTGAATTTTTTTGTGCATGCCAACCAAAATACATGCATCACGTATACCAAGTTTGGGACTAAAAATCCTTCCAAAAAAATTTTAAAAAATCCCAAACCGCAAAAAGTTTTAAAAATCATGAAAAATAGAAAACGAGTTATCTTGCCATGAAACTTCACGTGAAGGCTTGAGGGACCATTGTATGAATTTACAAGCCATAAAAATGGCATTGGCGCATAGAAATATGAAGATGTGCCTAAACCCACCTACCACCCTATCGATCCACGGCTTATGCATCCCGTGTCTCTGGCAGGCGTAGTGCCCGCCCGCCAGCCCGCTCGTTTCGTTGGTTGGCTTAGGCATACGGAGTTCATTCCCAGTCTAAGATAAGACTGGATTGAGGGTTACAGTATTAGGATCGGCAGCACGCAGAGGGGGACCCCGTCGATCCCTGGCTTGTGCATCCCGCCCCTTTGGCCGACTGAGCGCCCGCATGCTCGTTTCGTGACTTGACTTAGGCATACGGAGTTCATTCCCAGTCTAAGATCGGATCAGACCGAGGGTTGTGGCAGCACATGCTGGGCTCGGGCATGTGCTGGTGCTGCATTTTTCTTCATCGGGGCACCATCGCCGGAGCATCCCCAGAGAACCTGACCGACGGCATTGAGGTTTCGACGATCGGAGGGGCTGGGGGGGTGTGCGCTAATGATGTGCGATGGGTGCTGGTACTTGGCCCTTATATTGGCCTGCTATCCCTCATCAAACCTGGAGAACTCACATGCCCTTAAAGAGCATTTGGGATTTTACAGGTTTGCTACCAGTAGCCATTAAAGTGTCTGAAATGGGGACACTTTTTTCAAATGGTCACAAAATCCTGTACACTTCCAGTTTTTAGTTGAATTTTTTTGTGCATGCCAAAAAAAATACAAGGGTCACGCCTACCAAGTTTGGGGCAAAAACTCTTTCCAAAAAAATTTTAAAAAATCCTGAACCGTAAAAAGTTTCAAAAATCGTGAAAAATAGAAAACGAGCCATTTTGCCATGTAGCTTCACATGAAGGCTTAAGTGACCATTGTATGAATTTGCAAGCCATAAAAATGGCATTGGCACGTAGAAATATGAAGATGTGCCTAAACTCGCCTACCACCTTATCTATCCACGGCTTACGCATCCCGTCTCTCTGGCCAGCGTAGTGCCCGCCCGCCCGTTGGTTTCATTGGTTGGCTTAGGCATACAGACTTCATTCCCAGTCTAAGATCAGATTGAACCGAGGGTTGCGGCAGCAGGATTGGTAGCACGCAGAGGGGGACCCGGTTGATCCCCAGCTTGCGCATCCTGCCCCTCT
The DNA here is from genome assembly GCF_047325235.1 of Durio zibethinus. Taxonomy (NCBI): domain Eukaryota; kingdom Viridiplantae; phylum Streptophyta; class Magnoliopsida; order Malvales; family Malvaceae; genus Durio; species Durio zibethinus. The sequence goes on along the minus strand of NC_143162.1, from coordinate 14,161,827 downwards.
GGCAGGCTGAGCGCCCGCACGGTCGTTTCGCAGGTTAACTTAGGCATACAGAGTTCATTCCCAGTCTAAGCATACGGAGTTCATTCCCATACTAAGATTGGACCGGATCGAGGGTTGCGGCAGCACATGCTGCGCTCGGGCATGTGCTGGTGCCGTATTTTTCTTCGTCGGGGCACCATCGTCGGAGCATCATCAGAGAACCTGACCGGTGGCATTGGGGTTTCGACGATCAGGGGGGCCGGGAGGGGGGTGTGTGCACATGATGTTTGGGGCCAACAAAAATACAAGGATTACGTCTTCAAGTTTGGGGCCAAAACTCCTTCCGAAGAAATTTTAAAAAATCCCAAACCGTAAAAAGTTTGAAAATCGTGAAAAATAGAAAACAGGTCGTCTTGCCGTGAAACTCCACGTGAAGGCTTAAGGGATCATTGTATGAATTTACAAGCGATAAAAATGGCATTGGCACATAGAAATATGAAGATGTGCCTAAACCCACCTACCACCATATCGATCAACGGCTTGCGCATCCCATCTCTCTGGCCGGTGTAGTTCCCGCACTCCCGCCCGCCCACTTGTTTCTTCAGTTGGCTTAGGCATACAGAGTTCATTCCCAATCTAAGGTCAAACTAGACTGAGGGTTGTGGCAGTAGGACCGCCAGCATGTAGAGGGGGACCTGGCCGATCCCCGGCTTGCGCATCCCGCCCCTCTGGTCGGCTGAGTGCCTGCACGCTCATTTTGTGGGTTGACTAAGGCATACAGAGTTCATTCCCAGTCTAAGCATACGAAGTTCATTCCCAGTCTAAGATTGGACCAGACCAGGGGTTGCGGCAGCACATGTTTGGCTTGAGAATGTGCTAGTGCCGCATTTTTCTTCACCGGTGCACCATGGTCGGGGCATCGCCAGAGAACCTGACCGGCGACATTGGGGTTCCAGCGATCGAGGGGGTCGGGGGGGTGTACGCACATTATGTGGGATGGGTGCTGGTACTTGGCCCTTATATTGCCCCCTATCCCTCATCAAACCTCGAGAACTCACACCCCCTTAAAGAGCATTTGAGATTTTACAGGTTTGCTGCCAGTAGCCATTAAAGTGTATGAAATGGGGACACTTTTTTCAAATGGTCACAAAATCCTGTACATTTCGAGTTTTTAACTGAAATTTTTTGTGCATGCCAACAAAAATACAGGGATCACGTCTACCAAGTTTGGGGCAAAAACTCCTTCTGAAAGAATTTTAAAAAATCCTGAATCGTAAAAAGTTTCAAAAATCACGAAAAATAGAAAACGAGTCGTCTTGCCGTGAAACTTCACTTGAAGGCTTAAGGGACCATTGTATGAATTTACAAGCCATAAAAATGGCATTGGCATGCAGAAATATGAAGATGTGCCTAAACCCAGCTACCACCCTATCGATCCACGGCTTGCGCATCCCGTCTCTCTGATTGGCGTAGTGCCAGCCCACTCGTTTCGTCGATTGGCTTAGGCATACGGAGTTCATTCCCAGTCTAAGATCAGACCGGACCGAGGGTTATGGCAGCAAGATCGACGGAATGCAGCGGGGGAATCGACCTATCCTCGGCTTACGCATCCCGCTCGTCTGGATGGCTGAACGCCCGTACACTCGTTTCGAGGGTTGACTTAGGCATACAGAGTTCATTCCCAATCTAAGCATACGGAGTTCATTCCCAGTCTAAGATCAGACCGGACAGAGGGTTGCGGCAGCACTTGCTGGGCTCGGGATGTGCTGGTGCCGCATTTTTCTTCCCCGGGGCACCATCGTTGGAGCATCGCCAGAGAACCTGACCGACGGCATTGGGGTTCCGGTGATCGGAGGGGCCGGGGGGGTGTGCACACATGATGTGCGATAGGTGCTGGTACTTGGCCTTTATATTGGCCCCCTATCCTTCATCAAACCTCGAGAACTCACACCCCTTTAAAGAGCATTTGAGATTTTGCAGGTTTGCTGCTAGTAGCAATTAAAGTGTCTGAAATGGGGACACTTTTTTCAAATGGTCACAAAATCTTGTACACTTCAAGCTTTTGGCTGAATTTTTTTGTGCATGCCAACAAAAATACAAGATCACGTCTACCAAGTTTAGGGCCAAAAATCCTTCAAAAAAAATTTTAAAAAATCCTGAACTGCAAAAAGTTTCGAAAATCATGAAAAATAGAAAACGAGCCGTCTTGCCATTAAACTTCACGTGAAGGCTTAAGGGACCTTTGTATGAATTTACAAACCATAAAAATGGCATTGGCACATAGAAATATGAAGATGTGCCAAAACCCACCTACCACCCTATCGATCCACGGCTTGCGTGTCTCGTCTCTTTGGTCGGCGTAGTGCCCGCCCGCCATAGTACCCGCTCATTTCATCGGTTGGCTTAGGCATATGGAGTTCATTCCCTGTCTAAGATCAGACTGGATCGAGGGTTGCGGCAGCACGTAGAGGGGGACCCGGTCGATTCCGCACGCTCGTTTCGTGGGTTGACTTAGGCATACAGAGTTCATTCCCAGTCTAAGCATACGGAGTTCATTCCCAGTCTAAGATCGGACCGGACCGAGGGTCACGGTAGCACATGCTGGGCTCGGGCATGTGTTGGTGCCATATTTTTCTTCGTCAGGGCACCATCGCCGGAGCATCGTCGGAGAACCTGACCGGCGGCATTGCGGTTCTCGCGATCGTGCGGGCTGGGGGGGTATGCGCACATGATATGTGATGGGTGCTGGTACTTGGCCCTTATTTGGCCCCCTATCCCTCATCAAACATCGAGAACTCACACCCCCTTAAAGAGCATTTGAGATTTTACAGGTTTGCTGCCAATAGCCATTAAAGTGTTTGAAATGGGGACACTTTTTTCACATGGTCACAAAATCTTGTACACTTCAATTTTTTAGCTGAATTTTTTTGTGCATGCCAAAAAAAATACAAGGATCACGTCTAAAAGATTTTGGGGCAAAAACTCCTTCCGAAAAAATTTTAAAAAATCTCGAAGAGTAAAAAGTTTCAAAAATCGTGAAAAATAGAAAACTACTCGTCTAGCCATGAAACTTCACGTGAAGGCTTAAGGGACTATTGTATGAATTTACAAGCCATAAAAATGGCATTGGCATGCAGAAATATGAAGATGTGCCTAAACGCACCTACCACCCTATCAATCCACGGCTTGCGCATCCCGTCTCTCTGGCCGGTGCAGTGCCCGCCCTCTCGTTCGCCCGCTCGTTTCGTCGGTTGGCTTAGGCATACGGAGTTCATTCCTAATCTAAGATCAGACCAGACTGAGGGTTGTGGCAGCAGGATCGGTAGCACGTGGAGGGGGACCTGACCGATCTCCGACTTGCGCATCCCGCCCCTCTGGCCGGTTCAGCACCCGCACGCTCGTTTCGTGGGTTCACTTAGGCATACGGAGTTCATTCCCAGTCTAAGCATACGGAGTTCATTCCCAGTCTAAGGTTGGACCAGAAGGAGGGTTGTGGCAGCACATGCTAGGCTTGGGCTTGTGCTGGTGTCGTATTTTTCTTCACCGGGGCACCATCGCCAGAGCTTCGCCCAAAAAACCTGACCAGCGGCATTGGGGTTCCGGCGATCGGGGGGGCCGGGTGGGGTGTAAGCACATGATGTGCGATGGGTGCTGGTACTTGGCCCTTATATTGGCCCCCTATCCCTCATCAAACCTCGAGAACTCACACCCCCTTAAAGAGCATTTGAGATTTTACAGGTTTGCTGCAGTAGCCATTAAAGTGTCCGAAATGGGGACACTTTTTTCAAATGGTCACAAAATCTTGTACACTTCGAGTTTTTAGCTGAAGTTTTTTGTGCAAGCCAACAAAAATACAGAGATCACGTCTACCAAGTTTGGGGCCAAAACTCCTTCCGAAAAGATTTTAAAAAATCCCAAACCACAAAAAATTTCAAAAATCGTGAAAAATAGAAAATGAGTCGTCTTGCCATGAAACTTCACGTGAAGGCTTAAGGGACCATTGTATGAATTTACAAGCCATAAAATGGCATTGGCTCGTGGAAATATGAAGATGTGCCTAAACCCACCGACCACCCTATCGATCCACGACTTGCGCATCCCGTCTCTCTGGCCGACGTAGTGCCCGCCCGCTCGTTTCGTCGGTTGGCTTAGGCATACGGAGTTCATTCCTAGTCTAAGATTAGATTGGGCCAAGGGGTGTGGCAGCAGGATCGGTAGCACGCAAAGGGGGACCTGGCCGATCCCCGTCTTGCGCATCCGACCCCTTTGGTCGGCTGAGCGCCCACACGCTCGTTTCGTGGGTTGACTTAGGCATACGGAGTTCATTCCCAATCTAAGCATACAGAGTTCATTCCCAGTCTAAGATCAGACCTGACCCAGGGTTACGGTAGCACGTCCTAGGCTCGGGCATGTGTTGGTGCCGCATTTTTCTTCGTCGGGGCACCATCACCGGAGCATCGCCAGAGAACCTGACCGGCGGCATTGGGGTTTCGACGATCGGGGGGGTCGGGGGTGTCTGCGCACATGATGTGCGATGGGTACTGGTACTTGGCCCTTATATTGGGCCCCTATCCCTCATCAAACCTCGAGAACCCACACCCCCTTAAAGAGCATTTGAGATTTTACAGGTTTGCTGCCAGTAGCCATTAAAGTGTCTGAAACGGGGACACTTTTTTCAAATGGTCACAAAATCTTGTACACTTCGAGTTTGTAATTGAATTTTTTTGCGCATGCCAACAAAAATACAAGGATCACGTCTACCAAGTTTGGGGCCAAAAAAGCTTTCGAAAAAATTTTAAAAAATCCCGAACCGTAAAGAGTTTTGAAAATCATGAAAAATAGAAATCGAGTCTTCTTGCCATGAAACTTCACGTGAAGGCTTAAGGGACCATTGTATGAATTTACAAGCCATAAAAGTGGCATTGGCACATAGAAATATGAAGATGTGCCAAAACCCACCTGCCACCCTATCTATCCATGGCTTGCGTATCCCATCTCTCTGGCCGGCATAGTGCCCGCCCGCCCGCCCGCCTATTAATTTCGCCGGTTGGCTTAGGCATACGGAGTTCATTCCCAGTCTAAGATCAGACCAGAATGAGGGTTGTGGAGCAGGATCGGCAGCACGTATAGGGGGACCCGACCGATCCCCGGCTTGCACATCCAGCCCCTCTGGCCGGCTGAGCGCCCGCATGCTCGTTTCGTGGGTTGACTTAGGCATACAGAGTTCATTCCCAATCTAAGCATACAGAGTTCATTCTCAGTCTAAGATCAGATCAGACCGAGGGTTACGATAGCACATGCTGGGCTCGGACATGTGCTGGTGCCACATTTTTCTTTGTCGGGGCACCATCACCGGAGTATCGTCAAAGAACCTGACCGACGGCATTGGGGTTCTGGCGATCGGGGGGGCCAGGGGGTGAACGCTCATCATGAGCGATGGGTGCTGGTACTTGGGCCTTATATTGGCCCATTATCCCACATCAAACCTTGAAAAGTCACTCCCCCCTTAAAGAGCATTTGAGATTTTAGAGGTTTGCTGCCAGTAGCCATTAAAGTGTCTAAAATAGGGACACTTTTTTCAAATGGTCACAAAATTTTGTACACTTCGAGTTTTTAGCTAAATTTTTTTGTGCATGCCAACAAAAATACAAGGATCACGTCTGCCAAGTTTGGGGCCAAACTCCTTCCAAAAAAATTTTAAAAAATCTCGAACCGCGAAAGGTTTCAAAAATCATGAAAAATAGAAAACGAGTCGTCTTGCCTTGAAACTTCACGTGAAGGCTTAAGGGACCATTGTATGAATTTACAAGCCATAAAAATGGCATTGGCACATAGAAATATGAAGATGTACCTAAACTCACCTACCACCCTATCGATCCACGGCTTGCGCATCCCGTCTCTCTCGCCGGCGTAGTGCCCACCCGCCCGTTTGTTTCGTCGGTTGGCTTAGGCATACGGAGTTCATTCCCAGTCTAAGATCAGACCGGACCGAGGGTTGCAGCAGCATGCAGAGGGGGACCCGGCCGATCCCCGGCTTGTACATCCTGCCCCTCTAGCCGGTTGAGCACCCGCACGCTCGTTTCGTGGGTTGACTTAGGCATACGGAGTTCATTCCCAGTCTAAGCATACAGAGTTCATTCCGAGTCTAAGATCGGACCGGACCGGGGGTTGCGGCAGCGCATGTTTGGCTCGAGCATGTACTGGCACCATATTTTTCTTCACCCAGGGCACCATCGTCGGAGCATCACCGGAGAACCTGACTGGCGGCATTAGGGTTCCGACGATCGGGGGGGCCGGGGTGGGTGTGCGCACATGATGTGTGATGGGTGCTGGTACTTGGCTGTTATATTGGCCCCCTATCCCTCATCAAACCTCCAGAACTCACACCCCCTTAAAGAGCATTTGAGATTTTGCAGTTTTGCTCCCAGTGGCCATTAAAGTGTCTGAAATGGGGGCACTTTTTTCAAATGGTCACAAAATCTTGTACAATTCGAGTTTTTAGCTGAAGTTTTTTGTGCATGCCAACAAAAATACAAGTTTGGGGTCAAAAATCCTTTCAAAAAAATTTTAAAAAATCCCCAACCGTAAAAAGTTTCAAAAATCATGAAAAATAGAAAACAAGTCGTCTTGCCATGAAACTTGACATGAAGGCTTAAGGGACCATTGTATGAATTTACAAGCCATAAAAATGGCATTGGCATGCAAAAATAAGAAGCTGTGCCTATACCCACCTACCACCCTATCGATCCATGGCTTGCGCATCCCGTCTCTCTAGCTGGCGTAGTGCCCGCCCGCCCACCCACTCGTGTTGTCGGTTGGCTTAGGCATACAAAGTTCATTCCCAATCTAAGATCAGACCGAATCGAGGGTTGCGGTAGCAGGATCGACAGCACGCAGAGGGGGACTCGACCGATCCCCGGGATGCACGCTTGTTTCATGGGTTGACTTAGGCATATGGAGTTCATTCCCACATTAAGCATACAGAGTTCATTCCTAGTCTAAGATCAGACCAGACCAAGGGTTACGGCAACACATGCTGGGTATGGCGATGTGCTGGTGCCGCATTTTTCTTTACCGAGGCACCATCGCCGGAGCATCACTGGAGAACCTAACTGACGGCATTGGGGTTCCAGCGATCGGGGGGTCGGGAGGGGTGCGCACATGATGTACGATGGGTGCTGGTACTTGGCCCTTATATTGGCCCCCTATCCCTCATCAAACCTCGAGTACTCACACCTCTTTAAAGAGCATTTGAGATTTTACAGGTTTGTTGCCAATAGCCATTAAAGTGTCTGAAATAGGGACACTTTTTTCAAATGGTTACAAAATCTTGTACGCTTCGAGTTTTTAGCTGAATTTTTTTGTGCAAGCCAACAAAAATACAAGGATCACGTCTACCAAGTTTGGGGCCAAAACTCCTTTCAAAAAAATTTTAAAAAATCTTGAACCGTAAAAGGTTTTAAAAGTCGTGAAAAATAGAAAATGAGTCATCTTGCATGAAACTTCACGTGAAGATGTGCCTAAACCCACCTACCACCCTATCGAGTCACGACTTGCGGATCCCGTCTCTCTGGTCGGCGTAGTGCCCGCCCGTCCACCCACCCACTCGTTTCATCAGTTGGCTTAGGCATACGGAGTTCATTCCTAATCTAAGATTGGTTCGGATCGAGGGTTATGGTAGTAGAATCGGTAGCAGAGGGCGACCTGGCTGATCCCCGATTTGCGCATCCCGCCCCTCTGGCCAACTGAGCGCCCGCACGCTCGTTTCATGGGTTGACTTAGGCATATGGAGTTCATTCCTAGTCTATGATCGGATCGGATCGAGGGTTGCGGCAGCACATGCTGTGCTCGGGCATGTGCTGGTGCCGCATTTTTCTTCGCCAGGGCACCATCATCGGAGCATCGCCAGAGAACCTGACCGGCGGCATTGGGGTTCCGACGATTGGGGGGGCCAGCGGGTGTGCGCACATGATGTGCGATGGGTTTTGGTACTTGGCCCTTATATTGGCCCCCTATCCCTCATCAAACCTTGAGAACTCACACCCCCTTAAAGAGCATTTGAGATTTTACAGGTTTGCTGCCAGTAGCCATTAAAGTGTCTGAAATGGGGACACTTTTTTCAAATGGTCACAAAATCTTGTACACTTCGAGTTTTTAGCTGAATTTTTTTGTGCATGCCAACAAAAATACAAGGATCACGTCTACCAAGTTTGGGGCCAAAACTCCATCCAAAAAAATTTGAAAAATCTCGAACCGTAAAAAGTTTCAAAAATCATGAAAAATAGAAAACGAGTCGTCTTGCCATGAAACTTCACATGAAGGCTTAAGGGACCATTCTATGAATTTACAAGCCATAAAAATGGCATTGGCATGCAGAAATATAAAGATAAGCATAAACCCACCTACCACCCTATCGATCCACGGCTTGCGCATCCCGTCTCTCTGGCCGACGTAGTGCCCGCCCGTCCGCCCGCTCGTTTCATTGTTTGGCTTAGGCATATGGAGTTCATTCCCAGTGTAAGATCAGACCGGATCGAGGGTTACGGCAGCAGGATCCACAGCACACAGAAGGGGACCCAGCCAATCCCTAGCTTGCGCATCCCGCCCCTTTGGTCGGCTGAACGCCCGCACGCTCGTTTCGTGGGTTGACTTAGCCATATACACTTCATTCCCAATCTAAGCATATGGAGTTCATTCCCAGTATAAGCATATGGAGTTCATTCCCAGTATAAGCATATGGAGTTCATTCCCAGTATAAGATCAGACTGGACCGAGGGTTATGGCAGCACATGCTAGGCTCGAGCTTGTACTGGTGCCACATTTTTCTTTGTTGGGGCACCATCGCCGGAGCATCGTCAGAGAACCTGATCGGCAGCATTGGGGTTCCGGCGATCAGGGGGCCGGGGGGTGTGTGCACATGATGTGCTATGGGTGCTGGTACTTGGCCCTTGTACTAGCCCCCTATCCCTCATCAAACCTCGAGAACTCACACCCCCTTAAAGAGCATTTGAGATTTTACAAGTTTGCTGCCGTAGCCATTAAAGTGTCTGAAATGGGGACACTTTTTCCAAATGGTCACGAAATCTTGTACACTTCAATTTTTTAGCAGACTTTTTTTGTGCATGCCAAGAAAAATAAAAGGATCACGTCTACCAACTTTGGGACCAAAAATCCTTCCGAAAAAATTTTAAAAAATCCCGAACCGCAAAAAGCTTAAAAAATCATGAAAAATAGAAAACAAGTCATCTTGCCATGAAACTTCACGTGAAGGCTTAAGGGACGATTGTATGAATTTACAAGCCATAAAAATGGCATTGGCACACAGAAATATAAAGATGTGCCTAAACTCACGTACAACCCTATCGATCCACGGCTTGCGCATCCTGTCTCTCTGGCCGACGTAGTGCCCGCTTGCCCGCCCACTCATTTCGTCAGTTGGCTTAGGCATACGGAGTTCATTCCCAATCTAAGATTAGACCGGACTAAGGGTTACGATAGCAGGATCGACAGCACGCAGAGGGGGACCCGATCAATCCCCGGCTTGCTCATCCCGCCCCTTTGGTCGGCTGAGTGCCACAGGCTCATTTCATGGGTTGACTTAGGCATACGGAGTGCATTCCCAGTCTAAGCATACGGAGTTCATTCCCAGTCTACCATCAGACTGGACCGAGGTTTGTGGCAGCACATGCTGTGCTTGGGCATGTGCTGGTGGCGTATTTTTCTTCGTTGGGGCACCATCGTCGGAGCATTGCCGGAGAACCTGACCGACGGCATTGGGGTTTCGACGATCGGGAGGGTCGGGCAGGGGTGTGCACACATGATGTACGATGGGTGCTGGTACTTGGCCCTTATATTGGCCCCCTATCCCTCATCAAACCTCAAGAACTCACACCCCCTTAAAGAGCATTTGAGATTTTACAGCTTTGCTGCCAGTAGCCATTAAAGTGTCTAAAATGGGGACACTTTTTCCAAATGGTCACAAAATCTTCTACACTCCGAGTTTTTAGCTGATTTTTTTGTGCATGCCAACAAAAATGCAAGGATCACGTCTACCAAGTTTGGGGCCAAAACTCCTTTCAAAAAAATTTTAAAAAATCCCGAACCTCAAAAAGTTTCAAAAATCGTGAAAAATAGAAAACAAGTCGTCTTGCCATGAAACTTCACGTGAAGGCTTAAGGGACCATTGTATGAATTTACAAGCCACAAATTTGGCATTTGGCATTGGCATGCAGAAATATGAAGATGTGCCTAAACCCACCTACCACCCTATCGATCCACGACTTGCGTATCCCATCTCTCTGGTCGGCGTAGTGCCCGCCCGCCCGCCCGCCCGTCCGCCCGCCCACTCGTTTCGCCGGTTTGCTTAGGCATACGGAGTTCATTCCCAGTCTAAGATCGGACTGGACCGAGGGTTGTGGCAACACATGCTGGGCTCGGGCATGTGCTGGTGCCACTTTTTTCTTCACCGAGGCACCATCATCGGAGCATCGTCGGAGAACCTGATCGACGGCATTGCGGTTTCGACAGTCGGGGGGGTCGGGGGGTGTGCGCACATGATGTGCGATGGGTGCTGTACTTGGCCCTTATATTGGCCCCCTATCTCTCATCAAACTGCGAGAACTCACACCCCCTTAAAGAGCATTTGAGATTTTACAGGTTTGCTGCCAGTAGTCATTAAAGTGTCTGAAATGGGGACACTTTTTTCAAATGGTCACAAAATCTTGTACACTTTGAGTTTTTAGCGGGATTTTTTTGTGCATGCCAACAAAATATACAAGGATCACGTCTACCAAGTTTGGGGCCAAAAATCCTTTCGCAAAAATTTTAAAAAATCCCGAACGGCAAAAAGTTTCAAAAATCATGAAAAATAGAAAACGATTCGTCTTGCCATGAAACTTCGCGTGAAGGCTTAGGGGACCATTGTATGAATTTACAAGCCATAAAAATGGCATTGGCACATAGAAATATGAAGATGTGCCTAAACTCACCTACCACCCTATCGATCCACAGCTTGCGCATCCCGTCTCTCTGGCCGACGTAGTGCCCGCTCGCCCGCTCGTTTAGTCGGTTGGCTTAGGCATACGGAGTTCATTCCCAATCTAAGATCAGACCGGACTGAGGGTTGCGGCAGCACATGCTGGGCTCGGGCATGTGCTGGTGCCGCATTTTTCTTCACCAGGGCACCATCGCTGGTGCATCACCGGAGAACCTGACCGGCGGCATTGGGGTTCCGGCGATCGGGGGGGCCGGGAGGGGTGTGTGAACAAGATGTGCAGTGGGTGCTGGTGCTTGGCCCTTATATTGGCCCCTTATCCCACATCAAACCTCGAGAACTCACAGCCCCTTAAAGAGCATTTGGGATTTTACAAGTTTGCAGCCAGTAGCTACTAAAGCGTCTGAAATGGGGACACTTTTTTCAAATGGTCACAAAATCTTGTACACTTCGAGTTTTTTGCTGAATTTTTTTGTGCATGCCAAAAAAAATACAAGGATCATGTTTGCCAAGTTTGGGGGAAAAAATCCTTCTGAAAAAATTTTAAAAAATCTCAAACCCCAAAAAGTTTTGAAAATCGTGAAAAATAGAAAACGAGTCATCTTGCCATGAAACTTCACGTGAAGGCTTAAGGGACCATTGTATGAATTTACAAGCCATAAAAATGGCATTGGCACACAGAAATATGAAGATGTGCCTAAACCCGCCTACCACCCCATCGATCCATGGCTTATGCATCCCGTCTCTCTGGCTGGCGTAGCCCGCTCGCTCGCCCGCCCACTCATTTCGTCGGTTGGCTTAGGCATACGGAGTTCATTCCTAGTCTAAGATCATACCAGATCGAGGGTTACGGTAGCAAAATTTGCAGCATGCAGAGGGGGACCCAACCGATCCCCGACTTGCTCATCCCACCCCTCTGGCCGGCTGAGTGCCGCACGCTCATTTCGTGGATTGACTTAGGCATACGGAGTTCATTCCCAGTCTAAGCATACAGAGTTCATTCCCAGTCTAACATCGGACTAGACAGAGGTTTGCTGCAGCACATGCTACGCTCAGGCATGTGCTGGTGCCGCATTTTTCTTCGCCAGGGCACCATCGTCGGAGCATCGTAAGAGAACCTGACCGACGGCATTGGGGTTCCGACGATTGGGGGGGCCGGGGGGTGTGCGCACATGATGTGCGATGGGTGTTGGTACTTGGCCCTTATATTGGCCCCCTATCCCTCATCAAACCTTGAGAACTCACACCCCCTTAAACAACATTTGAGATTTTACAGGTTTGCTGCCAGTAGCCATTAAAGTGTCTGAAATGGGGACACTTTTTTCAAATGGTCACAAAATCTTGTACACTTCGAGTTTTTAGCTGAATTTTTTTGTGCATGCCAACAAAAATACAAGGATCACGTCTACCAAGTTTGGGGGCAAAACTCCATCCAAAAAAATTTGAAAAATCTCGAACCGTAAAAAGTTTCAAAAATCATGAAAAATATAAAACGAGTCGTCTTGCCATGAAACTTCACATGAAGCCTTAAGGGACCATTCTATGAATTTACAAGCCATAAAAATGGCATTGGCATGCAGAAATATGAAGATAAGCATAAACCCACCTACCACCCTATCGATCCACGGCTTGCGCATCCCGTCTCTTTGGCCGGCGTAGTGCCCGCCCGCCCGCCCGCTCGTTTCGTCGGTTGGCTTTGGCATGCGGAGTTCATTCCTAGTCTAAGATCGGACCGGACTGAGGGTTGCGGCAGCAGGATGACAGCACATAGAGGTGGACCCGACCGATCTCCGGCTTGCGCATCCCGCCCCTCTGGCCGACTGAGCGCCCGCACGGTCGTTTCATGGGTTGACTTAGCTATACGGAGTTCATTGTTTGTTGAAATGGGGACACTTTGAGTTTTTAGCTAATTGTTTTTGTGCGTGCCAAAAAAAATACAAGGATCACGTCTACCATGTTTGGGGCCAAAACTCAGTCCGAAAAAATTTTAAAAAATCCCGAACCGTAAAAATTTTCGAAAATCGTGAAAAATAGAAAATGAGTCGTCTTGCCATGAAACTTCATGTGAAGGCTTAAGGGACCATTGTATGAATTTACAAGCCATAAAAAAAAGGCATTGGCATGTAGAAATATGAAGATGTGCCTAAACCCACCTACCACCCTATCGATCCACGGCTTGCGCATCCCATCTCTCTGGTCGGCGTAGTGCCCACCTGCCCTCTCGTTTCGTTGGTTGGTTTAGGCATACGGAGTTCATTTCCAGTCTAAGATCGGATCAGACCTAGGGTTACGGCAGCACATGCTGGGTTCGGGCATGTGCTGGAGCCGCATTTTTCTTCGCCGGGGCACCATCGTCGAAACATCGTCGGAGAACCTGTCCGGCGACATTGGGGTTTCGACGATCGGGGGGACAGGGGGATGTGTGCACATGATGTGCGATGGGTGTTGGTACATGGCCCTTATATTGGCCCCCTATCCCTCATCAAACCTCGAGAACTCACACCCCCTTAAAGAGCATTTGAGATTTTACAGGTTTGCTGCCAGTAACCATTAAAGTGTCTGAAATGGGGACACTTTTTTCAAATTATCACAAAATCTTCTACACTTCAAGTTTTTAGCTGATTTTTTTTACGATTGCCAAGAAAAATACAACAATCACATCTACCAAGTTTGGGTCAAAAAGTCCCTCCGAAAAAATTTTAAAAAATCCCGAACCGGAAAACATTTGGAAAATCATGAAAAATAGAAAATGAGTCGTCTTGCCATAAAACTTCATGTGAAGGCTTAAGGGATCATTGTATGAATTTACAAGCCAGAAAAATGGCATTGGCATGCAGAAAGATGAAGATGTGCCTAAACCCACCTACCACTCTACCGATCCACGGCTTGCGCATCCCGTCTCTCTGGCTGGCGTTGTGCCCACCCGCCCGCCCGCTCATTTCGTCGGTTGGCTTAGGCATACGGAGTTCATTCCCAGTCTAAGGTCAGACCAGACCGAGGGTTGCGGCAGCACATGCTGGGCTCGACCATGTGCTGGTGCCGTAATTTTCTTTGTCGGGGCACCATTGCTAGAGAACCTGACCGACAGCGTTGGGGTTCCAGCGATCGGGGGGGCCGGGGGGGTGTGCGCACATGATGTGCGATGGATGCTGGTACTTGGCCCTTATATTGGTCCCCTAGCCCTCATCAAACCTCGAGAACTCACACCCCCTTAAAGAGCATTTGAGATTTTATAGCTTTGCTGCCAGTAGCCATTAAAGTGTCTAAAATGGGGACACTTTTTTCAAATGGTCACAAAATCTTGTACACTTCGAGTTTTTAGCTGATTTTTTTTTGTGCATGCCAAAAAAAATACGAAGATCACGTCTACCAGGTTTGGGGCCAAAACTGCTTCTGAAAAAATTTAAAAAAATCCTGAACCACAAAAAGTTTCAAAAATCATGAAAAATAGAAAACGAGTCGTCTTGCCATGAAACTTCACGTGAAGGCTTAAGGGACCATTGTATGAATTTACAAGCCATAAAAATGGCATTGGCATGCAAAAATATGAAGATGTGCCTAAACCCACCTACCACCCTATCGATCCACGACGTGCGCATCCCATCTTTCTGGTCGACGTAGTGCTCGCCCGCCCACCCGCACGATCGTTTCGTCGGTTGGCTTAGGCATACGGAGTTCATTCCCATTCTAAGACCGGACCGGACCGAGGGTTACGACAGTAGGATCGGTAGCACGCAGAGGGGGACCCGACCGATCCCTGACTTGTGCATCCTGCCCCTCTGGGCGGCTGAGCGCCCGCACGGTCATTTCGTGGGTTGACTTAGGCATACAAAGTTCATTCCCAGTCTAAGCATACTTAGTTCATTCCCAGTCTAAGATCAGACTGGACCGAGGGTTGCGGTAGCACATGCTGGGCTCGGGCATGTGCTGGTGTCATATTTTTCTTCACCGGGGCACCATCGTCAGAGCATCGTCGGAGAGCCTGACCGACGACATTGGGGTTCCGACGATCGGGGGGCCGAAGGGGGTGTGCGCACATGATGTGCGATGGGTGCTGGTACTTGGCCCTTATATTGGACCCCTATCCCTCATCAAACCTTGAGAACTCAGACCCCCTTAAAGAGTATTTGAGATTTCACAGGTTTGCTGCCAGTAGCCATTAAAGTGTCTGAAATGCGGACACTTTTTTCAAATGGTCACAAAATCTTGTACACTTCGAGTTTTTAGCTAAATTTTTTTGTACATGCCAACAAAAATACAAGGATCACGCCTACCAAGTTTGGGGACAAAACTAATTCCGAAAAAATTTTAAAAAATCTTGAACCGTAAAAAGTTTTTAAAATCGTGAAAAATAGAAAACGAGTCATCTTGCCATGAAACTTCACGTGAAGGCTTAAGGGACCATTGTATGAATTTACAGGCCATAAAAATGGCATTGGCACGTAGAAATATGAAGATGTGCCTAAACCCACCTACTACCCTATCGATCCGCGGCTTGCGCATCCCGTCTCTCTGGCCGGTGAAGTGCCCGCCCGCCCGCTTGTTTCGTTGGTTAGCTTAGGCATACGGAGTTCATTCCCAGTCTAAGATCAGACCGGACTGAGGGTTGCGACAATAGGATCAGCAGCATGCAGAGGGGGACCCGATCGATCCCCGGCTTACGCATCCCTCCCATCTGGCCGGTTGAGCGCCTGTACGCTTGTTTCATGGGTTGACTTAGGCATACGGAGTTCATTCCCAGTTTAAGCATATAGAGTTCATTCCCAGTCTAAGATCAGACCAGACCGAGGGTTGCGGTAGCACATGCTGGGCTTCGACATGTGTCGGTGCCGTATTTTTCATCACTGGGGCACCATCGTCGGACCATCGCCGGAGAACCTGACCGACAGCATTGGGATTTCGACGATCGGGGGGGGCGGCTGGGGGGTGTACGCACATGATGTGCGGTGGGTGCTGGTACTTGGCCCTTAATTGGCCCCCTATCCCTCATAAAACCTTGAGAACTGACACCCCCTTAAAGAGGAATTGAGATTTTACAGGTTTACTGTCGGTAGCCATTAAAGTGTCTGAAATGGGAATACTTTTTTCAAATGGTCACAAAATCTTATACACTTTGAGTTTCTAGCTAAATATTTTTGTGCATGCCAAAAAAAATACAACAATCACGTATACCAAGTTTGGGGCCAAAAAACCTTTCGAAAAAATTTAAAAAAATCCTGAATTGTAAAAAGTTTCAAAAATCATGAAAAATAGAAAATGAGTTGTCTTGCCATCAAACTTCATGTGAAGGCTTAAGGGACAATTGCATGAATTTACAAGCCATAAAAATGGCATTGGCACGTAGAAATATGAAGATGTGCCTAAACCCACCTACCACCCTATCGATCCATAGCTTGCGCATCCCGTCTCTCTGGTCGGTGTAGTACCCGCCTGCCCGTCCGCTCGTTTCGTCGATCCCCTTACGCATATGGAGTTCATTCCCAATCTAAGATCGGACCGCACCGAGGGTTACGGTAGCAGGATCGGCAGCACGTAGAGGGGGACTCAGTCGATCCCCGACTTGCGCATCCCGCCCCTCTGGCCGACTGAGCGCCCACACGCTCGTTTCCTGGGTTGACTTAGGCATACGGAGTTCATTCCCTGTCTAAGATCGGATCAGTCCGAGGGTTGCAGCAGCACATGCTGGGCTCAGGCATGTGCTGGTGCCGCATTTTTCTTCGTCGGGGCACCATCGTCGGAGCATCTCCGGAGAACCTGACCGACGGCATTGGGGTACCGACGATCGGGGAGCCGGGGGGTGTGCGCACATGATGTGCGATGCGTGCTGGTACTTGGCCCTTATATTGGCCCCCTATCCCTCATCAAACCTCGAGAACTCATACCCTCTTAAAGAGCATTTGAGATTTTACAGGTTTGTTGCCAGTAGGCATTAAAGTGTCTGAAATGGGGACACTTTTTTCAAATGGTCACAAAATCTTGTACACTTCGATTTTTTAGCTGCATTTTTTTGTGCATGCCGACAAAAACACAAGGATCACGTCTACCAAGTTTGGCGCCAAAACTCCTTCTGAAAAAATAAAAATGGCATTGGCACGTAAAAATATGAAGATGTGCCTAAACCCACCCACCACCCTATCGATCCACGGCTTGCGCATCCCGTCTCTCTGGTCGATGTAGTGGCCGCCCACCCGCCTGCCCGCCCGTTCGTTTCGTCGGTTGGCTTAGGCATACGAAGTTCATTCCCAGTCTAAGATCAGATCGGACCGAGGGTTACAGCAGCAGGATCGATAGCACGCAGAGGGGGACCCGGTCTAAGATCGAACCAGATCGAGGGTTGTGGCAGCACATGCTGCGCTCAGGTATGTGCTGGTGCCGCATTTTTCTTCGCCGGGGAACCATCGCCAGAGCATCGTCGGAGAACCTGACCGACGGCATTGGGGTTCAGGCGATCGGGGGGGCGGGGGGGTGTGCACCCATGATGTGCGATCGGTACTTGTACTTGGCCCTTATATATTGACCCCTATCCCTCATCAAACCTCGAGAACTCACACCCCCTTAAAGAGCATTTGAGATTTCACAGGTTTGCTGCCAGTAGCTATTAAAGTGTCCGAAATGGGGACACTTTTTTCGAATGGTCACAAAATCTTGTACACTTCGAGTTTTTAGCTGATTTTTTTTTGTGCATGCCAAAAAAAATACAAGGATCATGTCTACCAAGTTTGGGGTGAAAACTCCTTCCGAAAAAATTTTAAAAAATCCCGAACCGTAAAAAGTTTCAAAAATCGTGAAAAATAGAAAACGAGTTGTCTTGCCATGAAACTTAACGTGAAGGCTTAAGGGACCATTGTATGAATTTACAAGCCATAAAAATGGCATTGGCACACAAAAATATGAAGATGTGCCTAAACCCACCTACCACCCTATCGATCCACGGCTTGCGCATCCTGTTTCTCTGGCCGGCGCAGTGCCAGCCCGCCTGCCCGACCGCTCGTTTCGTCGGTTGGCTTACGCATACGAAGTTCGTTCCCAGTCTAAGATCGAATCAGACCGATGGTTGTGGCAGCACATGCTGGGCTCGGGCATGTGCTGGTGCCGCATTTTTCTTCGCCGGGGCACCATCGCCGGAGCATCGTTGGAGAACCTGACCGACGGCATTGGGGTTCCGGTGATCAGGGGGCCGGGGGGGTTATACTCACATGATGTGCGATGGGAGCTGGTACTTGGCCCTTATATTGGCCCCGAATCCCTCATCGAACCTCAAGAACTCACACCCCCTTAAAGAGCATTTTAGATTTTACAGGTTTGCTGCCAGTAGCCATTAATGTGTCTGAAATGGGGACACTTTTTTCAAATGGTCACAAAATCTTGTACACTTCAATTTTTTAGCTGATTTTTTTTATGCAAGCCAACAAAAATACGAGGATCACGTCTACCAAGTTTGGGGCCAAAAATCCCTTCGCAAAAATTTTAAAAAATCCTGAACCGTAAAAAGTTTCGAAAATCATAAAAAATAGAAAACGAGTCGTCTTGCCATGAAACTTCACGCGAAGGCTTAGGGGACCATTGGATGAATTTACAAGCCATAAAAATGGTATTGGCATCCAGAAATATGAAGATGTGACTAAACCCACCTACCTCCCTATCGATACATGGCTTGCGTATCCCGTCTCTCTAGCCGGCGTAATGACCGCCCGCTTGCCCGTCCGCTCATTTCGTCGGTTGGCTTAGGCATACGGAGTTCATTCCCAGTCTAAGATCGAACCGGATCGAGGGTTGCCACAGCAGGATTGGTAGCACGCAGAGGTGGACCCAATTGATCCCCGGTTTACGCATCCCGCCCCTTTGGCTGGTTGAGAGCCTACACGCTCGTTCCGTGGGTTGAATTAGGCATACGGAGTTCATTCCCAGTCCAAGCATATGGAGTTCATTCCCAGTCTAAGCATATGGAGTTCATTCCCTATCTAAGATCGGACCGGACCGAGGGTTACGGCAGCATATGCTAGGCTCGGGCATGTGCTGGTTTCTCATTTTTCTTCACCGGGGCACCATCGTCGGAGCACCGTCGGAGAACCTGACCGGCGGCATTAGGGTTCCTACAATCGGGGGGGCCGGGGGGGTGTGCGCACATAATGTGCAATGGGTGCTGGTACTTGGCCCCTTTATTGGCCCCCTATCCCTCATCAAACCTCAAGAACTCACACCTCCTTAAAGAGCATTTGAGATTTTACAGGTTTGCTGCCAGTAGCCATTAAAGTGTCTGAAATGGGGACACT
Source organism: Durio zibethinus (assembly GCF_047325235.1). Classification (NCBI taxonomy): domain Eukaryota; kingdom Viridiplantae; phylum Streptophyta; class Magnoliopsida; order Malvales; family Malvaceae; genus Durio; species Durio zibethinus. The sequence goes on along the minus strand of NC_143162.1, from coordinate 14,142,582 downwards.
TTTTTCAAATGGTCACAACATCTTGTACACTTCGAGTTTTTAGCTAATTTTTTTGTGCATGCCAACAAAAATATAAGAATCACATCTTCCAAGTTTGGGGCCAAAGCTCATTCCGAAAAAATTTTAAAAAATCCTGAACCGTAAAAAGTTTCAAAAATCTTGAAGAAAAGAAAACGAGTCATCTTGCCATGAAACTTCACGTGAAGGCTTAAAGGACCATTGTATGAATTTACAAGCCATAAAAATGGCATTGGCATGTAGAAATATGAAGATGTGCCTAAACCCACCTACCACCCTATCGATCCATGGCTTGCGCATCCCGTTTCTCTGGCCGACGTAGTGCCTGCCTACCCGCCCGCCCGCTCATTTCGTCAGTTGGCTTAGGCATACGTAGTTCATTCCAAGTCTAAGATTGGACCAGATTGAAGGTTACGGCAGCAGGATCGGCAGCACGTAGAGGGGGACCCGATCGATCTCCGGCTTGCGCATCCTGCCCCTCGGCCGGCTGAACGCCCGCATACTCGTTTCGTGGGTTGACTTAGGCATATAGAGTTCATTCCTAGTCTAAGCATACAGAGTTCATTCTTAATCTAAGATCGGACCGGACCAAGGGTTACGGTAGGACATGCTGGGCTCGGGCATGTGCTGGTGCTGCATTTTTCTTTGTCGGGGAACCATCGCCAGAGCATCGTCGGAGAACCCGACCGACGGCATTAGGGTTCAGGCGATCAGGGGGTGGGGGGGTGTGCGCACATGATGTGCGATGGGTACTTGTACTTGGCCCTTATATTGGCCCTCTATCCCTCATGAAACCTTGAGAACTCACACCCCCTTAAAGAGCATTTGAGATTTTATAGGTTTACTGCTAGTAGCCATTAAAGTGTCTGAAATGGGGACAGTTTTTTCAAATGGTCACAAAATCTTGCACACTTTGAGTTTTTAGCTGATTTTTTTTTGCATGCCAACAAAAATACAAGGATCACGTTTACCATGTTTAGGGCCAAAACTCCTTCTGAAAAAATTTTAAAAAATCTTGAACCGTAAAAAGTTTCAAAAATCATGAAAAATAGAAAACGAGTCGTCTTGCCATGAAACTTCACGTGAAGGCTTAAGTGACCATTGTATGAATTTACAAGCCATAAAAATTGAATTGGCACGCAAAAATATGAAGATGTGCCTAAACCCACCTACCACCCTATCGACCACGGCTTACGCATCCCGTCTCTCTGGCCGGCATAGTGCCCGCATGCTCGCCCGCCCGCTCGTTTCGTCGGTTGGCTTAGGCATACGTAGGTCATTCCCAGTCTAAGATTGGATCAGATTGAGGGTTGCGGCAGCTGGATCAACAGCACGTAGTAGGGGACCCAGTCGATCCCCGGCTTACGCATCTTGCCCCTTTGGCTGGCTTAGTGCCCGCACACTCGTTTCATGGGTTGACTTACGCATACAGAGTTCATTCCCAGTCTAAGCATACGGAGTTCATTCCCAGTCTAAGATCAGACTGGACCAAGGGCTGCGGTAGCACATGCTGGGCTCGGGCATCTGCTGGTGCCACATTTTTCTTCATCGAGGCACCATCGGCAGAGCATCATCGAAGAACCTGACTGGCAGCATTAGGGTTCCGACGATCGGGGGGGTCGAGGGTGGTGTGCGTGGATGATGTGCGATGGGTGCTGGTACTTGGCCCTTATATTGTCCCCCTATCCCTCATCAAACCTCGAGAACTCACACCCCCTTAAAGAGCATTTGAGATTTTACAGGTTTGCTGCCAGTAGCCATTAAAGTGTCTGAAATGGGGACACTTTTTTCAAATGGTCACATAATCTTGTACACTTCGAGTTTTTAGCTGATTTTTTTATGCATGCCAAGAAAAATACAAGGATCACGTCTACCAGGTTGGGGGCCAAAACTCCTTCTGAAAAAATTTTAAAAAATCCAGAATGACAAAAAGTTTCGATAATCATGAAAAATAGAAAACGAGTCGTCTTGCCATGAAACTTCACGTGAAGGCTTAAGGGACCATTGTATGAATTTAAAAGCCATAAAAATGGCATTGGCACGCAGAAATATGAAGATGTGATAAACCCACCTACCACCCTATCGATCCACGGCTTGCACATCCCGTCTCTCTGGTCGACGTAGTGCCCGCCCGCCCGTCCGCCCACTTGTTTCATCGGTTGGCTTAGGCATATAGAGTTTATTCCCAGTCTAAGATCGGACCAGACCGAGGGTTGCGGCAGCACATGCTGGGCTCCAGCATGTGCTGGTGCCGCAGTTTTCTTCACCGGGGCACCATCGTCGGAGCATCGCCGGAGAACCTGACTGGCGGCATTGGGGTTCCGACGATCGGGGGGGCCGAGGGGGGTGTGCGCACATGATGTGCGATCGGTGCTGGTACTTGGCCCTTATATTGGCCCTCTATCCCTCATCAAACCTTGAGAACTCACACCTCCTTAAAGAGCATTTCAGATTTTACAGGTTTGCTACCAGTAGCCATTAAAGTGTCTGAAATGGGGACACGTTTTTCAATTGGTCACAAAATCTTGTACACTTCTAGTTTTTAGCTGAATTTTTTTGTGCATGCCAACAAAAATACAAGGATCATGTCTACCAAGTTTGGGGCTAAAACTACTTCCCAAAAAATTTTAAAAAATCCCGAACCACAAAAACTTTCAAAAATCATGAAAAATAGAAAACGAGTTGTCTTGCCATGAAACTTCACGTGAAGGCTTCAGGGACCATTGTATGAATTTACAAGCCATAAAAATGGCATTGGCACACAGAAATATGAAGATGTGCATAAACCCACCTACCTCCCTATCGATCCACGGCTTGCACATCCCGTCTCTCTGGCTGGCGTTGTGCCTGCCCGCCCATTCACTTGTTTCATCGGTTGGCTTAGGCATATGGAGTTCATTCCCAGTCTAAGATCAGACCGGACCGAGGGTTGCTGTAGCACATACTGGGCTCGAGCATGTGCTGGTGCCACATTTTTCATCATCGGGGCACCATCGCCGGAGCATCGCCGAAGAACCTGACTGGCGGCATTGGGTTTTCGGCTATCGGGGGGACCGGTGGCGGGTGTGCGCACATGATGTGCGGTGGGTGCTGGTACCTTGCCCTTATATTGGTCCCCTATCCCTCAGTAAACCTCGAAAACTCACACCCCCTTAAAGAGCATTTTAGATTTTACAGGTTTGCTGCCTGTAGCCATTAAAGTGTCTGAAATGGGGACACTCTTTTCAAATGGTCACAAAGTCTTGTACTTTTCGAGCTTTTAGCTGAATTTTTTTATGCGTGCCAACAAAAATACAAGGATCACGTCAACTAAGTTTGGTGCTAGAACTCCTTCTGAAAAAATTTTAAAAAATCTCGAACTGCAAAAAGTTTCAAAAATCATGAAAATTAGAAAACGAGTCGTCTTGCCATGAAACTTCACGTGAAGGCTTAAGCGACCATTGTATGAATTTACGAGCCATAAAAATGGCATTGGCACGTAGAAATATGAATATGTGCCTAAACCCACCTAACATCCTATCGATCCAAGGCTTGCGTATCCTGTCTCTCTGGCCGGCATAGTGCCCGCCTGCCCACCCTTCCGCTCATTTCGTCAGTTGGCTTAGGCATACGGAGTTCATTCGCAGTCTAAGATCGGACTGGACCAAGGCTTGCGACAGCACATGTTGGGCTCGGGCATGTGCTGGTGCCCCATTTTTCTTCACCGGGGCACCATCGTTGAAGCATCACCGGAGAACCTGACCGGCGGTATTGGGGTTCTGGCGATCGGGGTGGGCCGGGGGTGTGCACACATGATGTGCGATGGGTGTTGGTACACTTTGAGTTTTTAGCTGATTTTTTTATGCATGCCAACAAAAATACAAGGATCACGTCTACCAATTTGGGGGCCAAAACTCTTTCCGAAAAAATTTTAAAAAATCTAGAATGACAAAAAGTTTCGATAATCATGAAAAATAGAAAACGAGTCGTCTTGCCATGAAACTTCACGTAAAGGCTTAAGGGACCATCGTATGAATTTACAAGCCATAAAAATGGCATTGGCACGCAGAAATATAAAGATGCGCCTAAACCCACTTACCACCCTATCGATCCAAGGCTTGCGCATCCCGTCTCTCTGGCTGGCGTAGTGCCTGCCTGCCCGTTCGTTTCGTCGGTCGGCTTAGGCATACGGAGTTCATTCCCAATCTAGGATCAGGCCGGGTGGAGGTTTGCGGCAACAGGATAGGCAGCATGCAGAGGGGAACCCGATCGATCCCCGGCATGCACAACCCGCCCCTCCGACCGGCTGAGCGCCCGTACGCTTGTTTCGTGGGTTGACTTAGGCATACGAAGTTCATTCCCAGTCTAAGCATACGAAGTTCATTCCCAGTCTAAGATCAGACCAGACCGAGGGTTACGACAGCACATGCTGGGCTTGGGCATGTGCTGGTGCTGCAGTTTTCTTCGTCGGGGCACCATCGCCGGAGAACCTGACCGGCGACATTGGGGTTCCAACGATCGGGGGCCGGGGGGGGTGTGCACACATGATGTGCGATGGGTGCTGGTACATGGCCCTAAAAATTGGCCCCCTATCCCTCATCAAACCTTGAGAACTCTCGCCCCCTTAAAGAGCATTTGAAATTTTACATGTTTGCTGCCAGTAGCCATTAAAGTGTCTCAAATAGGGACACTTTTTTCAAATGGTCACAAAATCTTGTACACTTCGAGTTCTTAGCTGAATTTTTTTGTGCATGCCAACAAAAATACAAGGATCACGTCTACCAAGCTTGGGGCCAAAACTCCTTCCGAAAAAAGTTTAAAAAATCCCGAACCGTAAAAAGTTTGAAAAATCTTAAAATATAGAAAACGAGGCGTGTTGCCGTGAAACTTCACGTGAAGGCTTAAGGGACCATTGTATGAATATACAAGCCATAAAAATGGCATTGGCATGCAGAAATATGAAGATGTGCCTAAACCCACCTACCACCCTATCGATCCACGGCTTGCGCATCCCGTTTCTTTGGCCGGTGAAGTGCCCTCCCGCCCGCCCACCCGCTCATTTCGTCGGTTGGCTTAGGCATATGGAGTTCATTCCCAGTCTAAGATCACACCAGACCGAGGGTTGCAGTAGTAGGATTGACAGCACGCAGAGGGGGACCCGGTCGATCCCCGACTTGGGCATCCCACCCCTCTGGCCGGCTGAGCACCCGCACGTTCGTTTCGTGGGTTGGCTTAGACATACGAAGTTCATTCCCAATCTAAGCATACGGAGTTCATTCCCAGTCTAAGATTGGACCAGACCGAGGGTCACGGTAGCACATGCTAGGCTCGGGCATGTGCTGGTGCCACATTTTTCTTCGTCGGGGCACCATCACCGGAGAACCTGACTGACGGCATTGGGGTTTCGACGATCGGGGGGGCCGGGGGGGTGTGCGCACATGATGTGCAATGGGTGCTGGTACTTGGCCCTTATATTGGCCCCCTATCCCTCATCAAACCTCAAGAACTCACACCCCCTTAAAGAGCATTTGAGATTTTACAGGTTTGCTACCAGTAGCCATTAAAGTGTCCGAAATGGGGACACTTTTTTCTAATGGTCACAAAATCTTGTACACTTCGAATATTTAGCTGAATTTTTTTTTGAATGCCGACAAAAATACAAGGATCATGTCTACCAAGTTTGGGGCCAAAAATCCTTCCGAAAAAATTTTAAAAAATCTTGGACCGCAAAAAGTTTTAAAAATCTTAAAAAATAGAAAACGAGTCGTCTTGCCATGAAACTTCACGTGAAGGCTTAAGGGACCATTGTATGAATTTACAAGCCATAAAAATGGCATTGGAACGCAGAAATATGAAGATGTGCCTAAACCCACCTACCACCCTATTAATCCACGGCTTGCGCATCCCATCTCTTTGGCCGACGTAGTGCCCGCCCGCCAGCCCGCCCGCTCATTTGGTCGGTTGGCTTAGGCATGCGAAGTTCAATCCAGTCTAAGATTGGACCAAACCGAGGGTTGCGGTAGCAAGATCGACAGCACACAGATGGGGACCCGATCGATCCCCGGCTTGTGCATCCCGCCCCTCTGGCCGGTTAAGCACCTGCACGCTTGTTTCGTGGGTTGACTTAGGCATACGAAGTTCATTCCCAGTCTAAAATTAGATCGGATCAAGGGTTGCGGCTGTAGATGCTGGGCTTGGGCATATGCTGGTGTCGCATTTTTCTTCATCGGGGCACCATCGTCGGAGCATTGCCAAAGAACCTAACCGGTGGCATTGGGGTTCCGGCGATCGGGGGGGCCGGGGGGTGTGTGCACATGATGTGCAATGGGTGCTGGTACTTGGCCCTTATATTGGCCCCCTATCCCTCATCAAATTTCAAGAACTCACACCCCCTCAAAGAGCATTTGAGATTTTACAGGTTTGCTGCCAGTAGCCATTAAAGTGTCTGAAATGGGGACACTTTTTTCAAATGGTCACAAAATCTTGTACACTTCGAGTTTTTAGCTGAATGTTTTTGTGCATGCCAACAAAAAAACAACGATCATGTCAATCAATTTTGGGATCGAAACTCCTTCTGAAAAAATTTTAAAAAATCCTGAACCGTAAAATGTTTCAAAAATCATGAAAAATAGAAAACGAGTCGTCTTGCCATGAAACTTCACGTGAAGGCTTACGGACCATTGTATGAATTTGCAAGCCATAAAAATGGCATTGGCACATACAAATATGAAGATGTGCCTAAACCCACCTACCACCTTATCGATCCACGGCTTGCGCATCCCGTCTCTCTGGCCAGCATAGCGCCCGCCCGTCCGCCCGCTCGTTTCCTCGATTGGCTTAGGCAAACGCAGTTCATTCCCAGTCTAAGATCGGACCGGACCAAGGGTTGCAGCAGCACATGCTGTGCTCGAGCATGTGCTGGTGCCGTATTTTTCTTCACCGGGACACCATCACCAGAGCATTGTTAGAGAACCTGACCGGCGGCACTGGGGTTCCGGCGATAGGGGGCTGGGGTGTTGTGTGCACATGATGTGCGATGGGTGCTGGTACTTGGCCCTTATATTGGCACCCTATCCCTCATCAAACCTGGAGAACTCACACCCCCTTAAAGAGCTTTTGAGATTTTACAGGTTTCTTGCCAGTAACCATTACAGTGTCTGAAATAGGGACACTTTTTTCAAATGGTCACAAAATCTTGTACACTTCGAGTTTGTAGCTGAATATTTTTTTGCATGCCAAAAAAAATACAAGGATCACGTCTACCAAGTTTGGGGCCAAAAATCCTTCTGAAAAAATTTTAAAAAATCTCGAACCTTAAAAAGTTTCAAAAATCGTGAAAAATAGAAAACGAGTCGTCTTGCCATGAAACTTCACGTGAAGGCTTAAGGGACCATTGTATGAATTTACAAGCTGTAAAAATGGCATTGGCACGCAGAAATATGAAGATGTGCCTAAACCCACCTACCACCCTATCGACCCACAGCTTGCGCATCCTGCCTCTCTGGCCGGCGTAGTGCCCGCCCACCCTCCTATCCGCTAATTTCGTCGGTTAGCTTAGGCATACGGAGTTCATTCCCAATCTAAGATCAGATCGAACCAAGGGTTATGGTAGTAGGATCGGCAGCATGTAGAGAGGGACCCGATCGATCCCCAGCTTATACATCTCGCCCCTCCGGCCGGCTGAGCGCCCGCACGCCCGTTTTGTGGGTTCACTTAGGCATACGAAGTTCATTCCCAGTCTAAGCATACGGAGTTCATTCCCAGTCTAAGATCGGACCAGACCGACGGTTGCAGCAGTACATGCTGGGCTCGGGCATGTGCTGGTGCTGTATTTTTCTTCATCGGGTTACCATAGAAGGAGCATCGACGGAGAACCTGACCGACGGCATTGGGGTTCCGACGATCGGGGGGGCCGGGGGGGTGTATGCATATGATGTACGATGGGTGCTAGTGCTTAGCCATTATATTAGGCCCCTATCCCTCATCAAACCTCGAGAACTCACACCCCCTTAAAGAGCATTTGAGATTTTACAGGTTTGCTGCCAGTAGCAATTAAAGTGTCTGAAATGGGGACACTTCTTTCAAATGGTCACAAAATCTTTTACACTTTGAGTTTTTAGCTGATTTTTTTGTGCATGCTAAAAAAAATACAAGGATCACGTCTACCAAGTTTGGGGTCAAAAATCATTACAAAAAAATTTTAAAAAATCCCAAACCGTAAAAAGTTTCAAAATCATGAAAAATAGAAACCGAGTCGTCTTGGCATGAAACTTCACGTGAAGGCTTAAGGGACCATTGTATGAATTTACAAGCCATAAAAATGGCATTGGCACACAGAAATATGAAGATGTGCTTAAACCCACCTACCACTCTATCAATCCACGGCTTGCGCATCCCGTCTCTCTGGCCAACGTAGTGCCCACCTACCCGCTCGTTTCGTCAGTTGGCTTAGGCATACAGAGTTCATTCCCAGTCTAAGATCAGACCGGACCGAGGGTTACGGTAGCAGGATCGGTAGTACGCAAAGGGGGACCCGATCGATCCCTGGCTTGTTCATCCCACCCCTTTGGTCGACTGAGCACCCGCACGCTCGTTTTGTGGGTTGACTTAGGCATACGGAGTTCATTCCCAGTCTAAGATTGAACCAGACCGAGGGTTACGACAGTACATGCTGGGCTCAGGCATGTGCTAGTGCCGTATTTTTCTTCACCGAGGCACCATCGTCGGAGCATCGTCGGAGAACCTGACCGGCGGCATTGGGGTTTCGATGATCGGGGGGGTCGGAGGGGGTGTGCGCACATGATGTGTGATAGGTGCTGGTACTTGGCCCTTATACTGGCCCCCTATCCCTCATCAAACCTTGAGAACTCACACCCCCTTGAAGAGCATTTGAGATTTTACAGGTTTGCTGCCAGTAGCCATTAAAGTGTCTGAAATGGGGACAATTTTTTCAAATGGTCACAAAATCTTGTACACTTCGAGTTTTTAGCTATTTTTTTTGTGCATGCCAACAAAAATACAAGGATGACGTCTACCAAGTTTGGGTCCAAAAATCCTTCCGAAAAAATTTTAAAAAAATCTTGAACCGAAAAAAGTTTCAAAAATCTTGAAAAATAGAAAACGAGTCGTTTTACCATGAAACTACACGTGAAGGCTTAAGGGACCATTGTATGAATTTACAAGCCATAAAAATGGCATTGGCATGCAGAAATATGAAGATGTGGCCAAACCCACCGACCACCCTATCGATCCACAGCTTGCGCATCCTGTCTCTCGGTCAGTGTAGTGCCTGCCCGCTCGTTTAATCGGTTGGCTTAGGCATACGGAGTTCATTCCTGGTCTAAGATCAGACTGGGCCAAGGGTTGTAGCAGCAGGATAGGCAGCACATAGAGGAGGACCCGGCCAATCCTCGCCTTGCGCATCTCGCCCCTCTGGTCGGCTGAGCGCCCGCACGCTCGTTTCGTGGGTTGACTCTGGCATACGTAGTTCATTTCCAGTCTAAGCATACGGAGTTCATTCCCAGTCTAAGATCCGACCAAACCGAGGGTTGTGGCAGCACATGCTAGGCTCGGGCATGTGCTGGTGCCGTATTTTTCTTCGTTGAGGCACCATCGCCAAAGCATCGTCGGAGAACCTGACCGGGGCATTTGGGTTCCGGCGATCGGGGGGTCGGGGGGTGTGCGCACATGATGTGCGATGGGTGCTGGTACTTGGCCCTTATATTGGCCCTCTATCCCTCATCAAACCTCGAGAACTCACACCCCTTAAAGAGCATTTGAGATTTTACAGGTTTGTTGCCAGTAGCCATTAAAGTGTTTGAAATGGGGACAATTTTTTCAAATGGTCACAAAATCTTGTACACTTCGAGTTTTTAGCTGAATGTTTTTGTGCAAGCCAACAAAAATACAAGGATCTCGTCTACCAAGTTTGGGGCCAAAACTCCTTTCGAAAAAATTTTAAAAAATGGCGAATCGCAAAAAGTTTCAAAAATCATGAAAAATATAAAACGAGTCATCTTGCCAGGAAGCTTCACGTGAAGGCTTAAGGGACCATTGTACGAATTTACAAGCCATAAAAATGGCATTGGCAGGAAGAAATATGAAGATGTGCCTAAACCCACCTACCACCCTATCGACCCATGGCTTGCACATCCTGTCTCTCTGGCCGACGTAGTGCCCGGCCGCCCGCCCACCCACTCGTTTCGTCGGTTGGCTTAGGCATACGAAGTTCATTCCCAGTCTAAGATCGGACTAGATCGAGGGTTGCGGCAGCAGGATTGGTAGCATGCAGAGAAGGACCCAGCCAACCCCCGGCTTGCCCATCCCACCCCTCTGGCCTGCTGAGCGCCCACACGCTCGTTTCGTTGGTTGACTTAGGCATACGGAGTTCATTCCCAGTCTAAGCATACGGAGTTCATTCCCAGTATACGATCAGACCCGATCGAGGGTTGCGACAGCACATGCTTGGCTCGGGCATGTGCTGGTGCCGTATTTTTCTTCGTCGGGGCACCACCGTCGGAGCATCACCGGAGAACCTGATCGACGGCATTGGGGTTTCGGCGATCGGGGGGGCCGGGGGGGTGTGCGCACATAATGTGTGACGGGTGCTAGTACTTGGCCCTTATATTGGCCCCCTATCCCTCATCAAACCTTGAGAACTCACACCCCTTAAAGAGCATTTGAGATTTTACAGGTTTGCTGCCAGTAGCCATTAAAGTGTCTGAAATGGGGACACTTTTTTCAAATGGTCACAAAATCTTGTACGCTTTGAGTTTTTACCTGATTTTTTTTGTACAAGCCAACAAAAATACAAGGATCATGTCTAAAAAGGTTGGGGCCAAAACTCCTTTCGAAAAAATTTTAAAAAATCCCGAACTGCAAAAAGTTTCGAAAGTCATGAAAAATAGAAAACGAGTGGTCTTGCCATGGAACTTCACATGAAGGCGTAAGGGACCATTGTATGAATTTACAAGCCATAAAAATGGCATTGGCATGCAGAGATATGAAGATGTGCCTAAACCCACCCAGCACTCTATCGATCGACAGCTTGCGCATCCCGTCTCTCTGGCCGACGTAGTGCCCGCCTGCCCGCCCGCCCGCTCGTTTCGTCAGTTGGCTTAGGCATACGGAGTTCATTCCCAGTCTATGATTGGACTGAACTGAGGGTTGCGACAGCACATGCTGGGCTCGGGCATGTGCTGGTGCCGTATTTTTCTTCATCGGGGCACCATCGCCGGAGAACCTAACCGACAGCATTGGGGTTCCGACGATCAAGGGGGCGAGGGGGTGGCTTGCACACATGATGTGCGATTGGTGCTGGTACTTGGCCCTTATATTGGCCCCCTATCCCTCATCAAACCTCAAGAACTCACACCCCCTTAAAGAGTATTTGAGATTTTACAGGTTTGCTGCCAGTAGCCATTAAAGTGTCTAAAATGGGGACACTTTTTTTAAATGGTCACAAAATCTTGTACACTTCGAGTTTTAGTTGAATTTTTTTGTGCATTCCAAAAAAAATATAAGGATCACGTCTACCAAGTTTGGGGCCAAAACTCCTGCTGAAAAAATTTGAAAAAATCCCGAACCGCAAAAAGTTTTGAAAATAGTGAAAAGTAGAAAACGAGTCATCTTGCCATGAAACTTCACGTGAAGGCTTAAAGGGACCATTGTATGAATTTACAAGCCATAAAAATGGCATTGGCACACAGAAATATGAAGATGTGCCTAAACCCACCTACCACCCTATCGACCCACAGCTTGCGCATCCTGCCTCTCTGGCCGGCGTAGTGCCCGCCCACTCTCCTATCCGCTCATTTCGTCGGTTGGCTTAGGCATACGGAGTTCATTCCCAATCTAAGATCAGATCGAACCAAGGGTTATGGTAGTAGGATCGGCAGCATGTAGAGAGGGACCCGATCGATCCCCAGCTTATACATCTCGCCCCTCCGGCCGGCTGAGCGCCCGCACGCCCGTTTTGTGGGTTCACTTAGGCATACGAAGTTCATTCCCAGTCTAAGCATACGGAGTTCATTCCCAGTCTAAGATCGGACCAGACCGACGGTTGCAGCAGTACATGCTGGGCTCGGGCATGTGCTGGTGCTGTATTTTTCTTCATCGGGTTACCATAGAAGGAGCATCGACGGAGAACCTGACCGACGGCATTGGGGTTCCGACGATCGGGGGGGCCGGGGGGGTGTATGCATATGATGTACGATGGGTGCTAGTGCTTAGCCATTATATTAGGCCCCTATCCCTCATCAAACCTCGAGAACTCACACCCCCTTAAAGAGCATTTGAGATTTTACAGGTTTGCTGCCAGTAGCAATTAAAGTGTCTGAAATGGGGACACTTCTTTCAAATGGTCACAAAATCTTTTACACTTTGAGTTTTTAGCTGATTTTTTTGTGCATGCTAAAAAAAATACAAGGATCACGTCTACCAAGTTTGGGGTCAAAAATCATTACAAAAAAATTTTAAAAAATCCCAAACCGTAAAAAGTTTCAAAAATCATGAAAAATAGAAACCGAGTCGTCTTGGCATGAAACTTCACGTGAAGGCTTAAGGGACCATTGTATGAATTTACAAGCCATTAAAATGGCATTGGCACACAGAAATATGAAGATGTGCTTAAACCCACCTACCACTCTATCAATCCACGGCTTGCGCATCCCGTCTCTCTGGCCAACGTAGTGCCCACCTACCCGCTCGTTTCGTCAGTTGGCTTAGGCATACAGAGTTCATTCCCAGTCTAAGATCAGACCGAACCGAGGGTTACGGTAGCAGGATCGGTAGCACGCAAAGGGGGACCCGATCGATCCCTGGCTTGTTCATCCCACCCCTTTGGTCGACTGAGCACCCGCACGCTCGTTTTGTGGGTTGACTTAGGCATACGAAGTTCATTCCCAGTCTAAGATTGAACCAGACCGAGGGTTACGATAGTACATGCTGGGCTCAGGCATGTGCTAGTGCCGTATTTTTCTTCACCGAGGCACCATCGTCGGAGCATCGTCGGAGAACCTGACCGGCGGCATTGGGGTTTCGATGATCGGGGGGGTCGGAGGGGGTGTGCGCACATGATGTGTGATAGGTGCTGGTACTTGGCCCTTATACTGGCCCCCTATCCCTCATCAAACCTTGAGAACTCACACCCCCTTGAAGAGCATTTGAGATTTTACAGGTTTGCTGCCAGTAGCCATTAAAGTGTCTGAAATGGGGACAATTTTTTCAAATGGTCACAAAATCTTGTACACTTCGAGTTTTTAGCTGTTTTTTTTGTGCATGCCAACAAAAATACAAGGATGACGTCTACCAAGTTTGGGTCCAAAAATCCTTCCGAAAAAATTTTAAAAAAATCTTGAACCGAAAAAAGTTTCAAAAATCTTGAAAAATAGAAAACGAGTCGTTTTACCATGAAACTACACGTGAAGGCTTAAGGGACCATTGTATGAATTTACAAGCCATAAAAATGGCATTGGCATGCAGAAATATGAAGATGTGGCCAAACCCACCGACCACCCTATCGATCCACAGCTTGCGCATCCTGTCTCTCGGTCAGTGTAGTGCCTGCCCGCTCGTTTAATCGGTTGGCTTAGGCATACGGAGTTCATTCCTGGTCTAAGATCAGACTGGGCCAAAGGTTGTAGCAGCAGGATAGGCAGCACATAGAGGAGGACCCGGCCAATCCTCGCCTTGCGCATCTCGCCCCTCTGGTCGGCTGAGCGCCCGCACGCTCGTTTCGTGGGTTGACTCTGGCATACGTAGTTCATTTCCAGTCTAAGCATACGGAGTTCATTCCCAGTCTAAGATCCGACCAAACCGAGGGTTGTGGCAGCACATGCTAGGCTCGGGCATGTGCTGGTGCCGTATTTTTCTTCGTTGAGGCACCATCGCCAAAGCATCGTCGGAGAACCTGACCGGGGCATTTGGGTTCCGGCGATCGGGGGGTCGGGGGGTGTGCGCACATGATGTGCGATGGGTGCTGGTACTTGGCCCTTATATTGGCCCTCTATCCCTCGTCAAACCTCGAGAACTCACACCCCTTAAAGAGCATTTGAGATTTTACAGCTTTGTTGCCAGTAGCCATTAAAGTGTTTGAAATGGGGACAATTTTTTCAAATGGTCACAAAATCTTGTACACTTCGAGTTTTTAGCTGAATGTTTTTGTGCAAGCCAACAAAAATACAAGGATCTCGTCTACCAAGTTTGGGGCCAAAACTCCTTTCGAAAAAATTTTAAAAAATGGCGAACCGCAAAAAGTTTCAAAAATCATGAAAAATATAAAACGAGTCATCTTGCCAGGAAGCTTCACGTGAAGGCTTAAGGGACCATTGTACGAATTTACAAGCCATAAAAATGGCATTGGCATGAAGAAATATGAAGATGTGCCTAAACCCACCTACCACCCTATCGACCCATGGCTTGCACATCCTGTCTCTCTGGCCGACGTAGTGCCCGGCCGCCCGCCCACCCACTCGTTTCGTCGGTTGGCTTAGGCATACGAAGTTCATTCCCAGTCTAAGATCGGACTAGATCGAGGGTTGCGGCAGCAGGATTGGTAGCATGCAGAGAAGGACCCAGCCAACCCCCGGCTTGCCCATCCCACCCCTCTGGCCTGCTGAGCGCCCACACGCTCGTTTCGTTGGTTGACTTAGGCATACGGAGTTCATTCCCAGTCTAAGCATACGGAGTTCATTCCCAGTATACGATCAGACCCGATCGAGGGTTGCGACAGCACATGCTTGGCTCGGGCATGTGCTGGTGCCGTATTTTTCTTCGTCGGGGCACCACCGTCGGAGCATCACCGGAGAACCTGATCGACGGCATTGGGGTTTCGGCGATCGGGGGGGCCGGGGGGGTGTGCGCACATAATGTGTGACGGGTGCTAGTACTTGGCCCTTATATTGGCCCCCTATCCCTCATCAAACCTCGAGAACTCACACCCCTTAAAGAGCATTTGAGATTTTACAGGTTTGCTGCCAGTAGCCATTAAAGTGTCTGAAATGGGGACACTTTTTTCAAATGGTCACAAAATCTTGTACGCTTTGAGTTTTTACCTGATTTTTTTTGTACAAGCCAACAAAAATACAAGGATCATGTCTAAAAAGGTTGGGGCCAAAACTCCTTTCGAAAAAATTTTAAAAAATCCCGAACTGCAAAAAGTTTCGAAAGTCATGAAAAATAGAAAACGAGTGGTCTTGCCATGGAACTTCACATGAAGGCGTAAGGGACAATTGTATGAATTTACAAGCCATAAAAATGGCATTGGCATGCAGAGATATGAAGATGTGCCTAAACCCACCCAGCACTCTATCGATCGACAGCTTGCGCATCCCGTCTCTCTAGCCGACGTAGTGCCCGCCTGCCCGCCCGCCCGCTCGTTTCGTCAGTTGGCTTAGGCATACGGAGTTCATTCCCAGTCTATGATTGGACTGGACTGAGGGTTGCGACAGCACATGCTGGGCTCGGGCATGTGCTGGTGCCGTATTTTTCTTCATCGGGGCACCATCGCCGGAGAACCTAACCGACGGCATTGGGGTTCCGGCGATCAAGGGGGCGAGGGGGTGGCTTGCACACATGATGTGCGATTGGTGCTGGTACTTGGCCCTTATATTGGCCCCCTATCCCTCATCAAACCTCAAGAACTCACACCCCCTTAAAGAGTATTTGAGATTTTACAGGTTTGCTGCCAGTAGCCATTAAAGTGTCTAAAATGGGGACACTTTTTTTAAATGGTCACAAAATCTTGTACACTTCGAGTTTTAGTTGAATTTTTTTGTGCATTCCAAAAAAAATATAAGGATCACGTCTACCAAGTTTGGGGCCAAAACTCCTTCTGAAAAAATTTGAAAAAATCCCGAACCGCAAAAAGTTTTAAAAATAGTGAAAAGTAGAAAACGAGTCATCTTGCCATGAAACTTCACGTGAAGGCTTAAAGGGACCATTGTATGAATTTACAAGCCATAAAAATGGCATTGGCACACAGAAATATGAAGATGTGCCTAAACCCACCTACCACCCTATCGATCCACGGCTTGCACATCCCGTCTCTATGGCCCGCATAGTGCCCGCCTGCCTGTTTGTTTCATTGGTTGGCTTAGGCATACGGAGTTCATTCCGAGTCTAAGATTGGACCAGACCGAGGGTTACGGCAGTAGGACCGGCAGCATGCAGAGGGGGACCCGATCGATCCCCGGCTTGCGCATCCCGCCCCTCTGGCCGACTAAGCGCATACACGCTCGTTTCGTGGGTTGACTTAGGCATACGGAGTTCATTCCCAGTCTAAGATCGGACCAGGCTGAAGGTTGCGGTAGCACATGCTGGGCTCGAGCATGTGCTGGTGCCGCATTTTTCTTCGCCGGGGTGCATCGTCGGAGAACCTGACCGACGGCATTGGGGTTCCGACGATCGGAGGGGCCGGGGGGGTGTGCACACATGATGTGCGATGGGTGCTGGTACTTGGCCCTTATATTGGCCCCCTATCTCTCATCAAACCTCAAGAACGCACACCCCCTTAAAGAGCATTTGAGATTTTACAGGTTTGCTGCTAGTAGCCATTAAAGCGTCTCGAATGGGGACACTTTTTTCAAATGACCACAAAATCTTGTACACTTCGCGTTTTTAGTTGAATTTTTTTGTGCATGCCAATAAAAATACAAGGATCACGTCTACCAAGTTTGGGGCCAAAAATCCTTCTGAAAAAATTTTAAAAAATCTCAAACCGCAAAAAGTTTCAAAAATCATGAAAAATAGAAAACGAGTCGTCTTGCCATGAAACTTCACGTCAAGGCTTAAAGGACCATAATATGAATTTACAAGCCATAAAGATGGCATTGGCATGCAGAAATATGAAGATGTGCCTAAACCCACCTACCACCCTATCGATCCATGACTTGCGCATCCCGTCTCTCGAGCCGGCGTAGTGCCCGCCCGCCCGTCCGCCCGTCCGCCCGTCCGCCCGTCCGCCCGCTCATTGGCTTAGCCATACGGAGTTCATTCCTAGTGTAAGATCAGACCAGACTGAGGGTTGCGGTAGCAGGATCGGCAACACATAGAGGGGGACCCGATCGATCCTCGGCTTGCGCATCCCACCCTTCTGGCCGACTGAGCGTCCGCACACTCATTTCGTGGGTTGACTTAGGCATACGGAGTTCATTCGCAGTCTAAGCATACGGAGTTCATTCCCAGTCTAAGATCGGATAGAATCGAGGGTTGCGGCAGCACATGCTAGGCTCGGGCATGTGCTGGTGCTGCATTTTTCTTCACCGGGGCACCATCGTCGGAGAACCTGACCGACGACATTGGGGTTCCGATGATCGGGGGGGCCGGGCGGGTGTGCGCACATGATGTGCGATGGGTGCTGGTACTCGGCCCTTATATTGGCCCCCTATCCCTCATCAAACCTCGAGAACTCACACCGCCTTAAAGAGCATTTGAGATTTTATAGGTTTGCTGCCAGTAGCCATTAAAGTGTTTGAAATGGGGACACTTTTTTCAAATGTTCACAAAATCTTGTACACTTCGAGTTTTTAGCTGAATTTTTTTATGCAAGCCAACAAAAATACAAGGATCACGTAGTTTGTGGCCAAAACTCCTTCTGAAAAAATTTTAAAAAATCTCGAACCGCAAAAAGTTGCAAAAATCGTGAAAAATAGAAAACGAGTGTCTTGCCACGAAACTTCACGTGAAGGCTTAAGGGACCATTTTATGAATTTACAAGCCATAAAAATGCCATTGGCTCACAAAAATATGAAGATGTGCCTAAACCCACCAACCACCCTATCGATCCACGGCTTGCGCATCCCGTCTCTCTGGCTGACGTAGTGTCCGCCCGCCCGCCCGCCTGCTCGTTTCGTCGATTGGCTTGGGCATACGAAGTTCATTCCTAGTCTAAGATCAGACCAGACCGAGGGTTGCGGTAGCAAGATCGGCAGCACCTGGGGGGACTCGGTCGATCCCCGACATGCGCGTCGTGCCCCTCTGGTCGGTTGAGCGCCCGCACGCTCGTTTCGTGGGTTGACTTAGGCATACGGAGTTCATTCCTAGCCTAAGCATACGAAGTTCATTCCCAGTCTAAGATCGGACCAGACCGAGGGTTCCGATAGCACATGCTGGGCTCGGGCACGTGCTGGTGCCGCATTTTTCTTCGCGGGGCACCATCGTCGGAGAACCTGACTGGCAGTATTGGGGTTCCGGTGATGGGGGGCCAGGGGGTGTGTGCACATGAAGTGCGGTGGGTGTTGGTACTTGGCCCTTATATTGGCCCCCTATCCCTCATCAAGCCTCGAGAACTCACACCCCCTTAAAGAGGATTTGAGATTTTACCGGTTTGCTGCTAGTAGCCATTAAAGTGTCTAAAATGGGGACATTTTTTTCAAATGGTCACAAAATCTTGTACACTTTGAGTTTTTTGCTAATTCTTTTTGTGCATGCCAACAAAAATACAAGGATCACGTCTACCAAGTTTGGGGCCAAATCTCTTTCCGAAAAAATTTTAAAAAATCTCAAACCGCAAAACAATTCGTGAAAAATAGAAAACGAGTCGTCTTGCCATGAAACATCTTGTGAAGGCTTAAGGGACCATTGTATGAATTTTCAAGCCATAAAAATGGCATTGGCATGCAGAAATATAAAGATGTACCTAAACCCACCAACCACCCTATCGATCCACGGCTTACGCATCCCGTCTCTCTGGCCGACGTAGTGCCCGCCTGCCCGCCCGCTCGTTTTGTCGGTTGGCTTAGGCATACGGAGTTCATTCCTAGTCTAAGATCAGACTGGACTGAGGGTTGCGGCAGCACATGCTGGACTCGAGCATGTTCTGGTGCCGTAATTTTCTTCGTCGGGGCACCATCGTCGGAGAATCGCCAGAGAACCTTACAGACGGCATTGGGGTTCCGGCGATCGGGGGGTCAGGGGGTGTGCGCACATGATGTGCGATGGGTGCTGGTACTTGGCCCTTATATTGGCCCCCTATCCCTCATCAAATCTCGATAACTCACAACCCCTTAAACAGCATTTGAGATTTTACAGGTTTGCTGCCAGTAGCCATTAAAGTGTCTGAAATGGGGACACTTTTTTCAAATGGTCACGAAATCTTGTACACTTCGAGTTTTTAGCTGAATTTTTTTTTTGCATGCCAACAAAATTACATGGATCATGTCTACCAGGTTTGCAGCCAAAACTCCTTTCGAAAAAATTTTAAAAAACCCCGAACCGTAAAAAGTTTCAAAAATCATGAAAAATAGAAAACGAGTCGTCTTGCCATGAAACTTCACGTGAAGGCTTAAGGGACCATTGTATGAATTTACAAGCCATAAAAATGGCATTGGCACACAGAAATATGAAGATGTCCCTAAACCCACCTACCACCCTATCGATCCACGGCTTGCGCATCTCGTCTCTCTGGCAGACGTAGTGCCCGTCCGTCCGTCTGCTCGTTACGTCTGTTGGCTTAGGCATACAGAGTTCATTCCCAGTCTAAGATTGGACCAGACTGAGGGTTGCGGTAGCAGGATCGATAGCACGTAGAGGGGGACTCGGCTGATCCCTGGCTTGTGCATCCCGCCCCTCTGGCCGGCTGAACGCCCGCACGCTCGTTTTGTGGGTTCACTTAGGCATACGGAGTTCATTCCCAATCTAAGCATATGGAGTTCATTCCCAGTCTAAGATCGGATCAGATCTAGGGTTACGGTAGCACATGCTGGGCTCGGGCATGTGCTGGTGTTGCATTTTTCTTCATCGGGGCACCATCGTCGGAGCATCGTCAGAGAACCTGACAGGCGGCATTGGGGTTTCGACCACCGGGGGGCCGGGGAGGGTGTGCGCATATGATGTGTGATGGGTGCTGGTTCTTGGCCCTTATATTAGCCCCCTATCCCTCATCAATCCTTGAGAACTCACTCCCCCTTAAAGAGCATTTGAGATTTTACAGGTTTGCTGCCAGTATCCATTAAAGTGTCTGTAATGGGGACACTTTTTTCAAATAGTCACAAAATCATGTACACTTCGAGTTTTTAGCTGAATTTTTTTTTGCATGCCAAAAAAAATACAAGGATCACCTCTACCAAGTTTGGGGCCAAAAATCCTTCCAAAAGAATTTTAAGAAATTTCGAACCGTAAAAAGTTTCCAAAATCATGAAAAAGAGAAAACGAGTCGTCTTGCCATGAAACTTCACGTGAAGGCTTAAGGGACAATTGTATGAATTTACAAGCCATAAAAATGGCATTGGCACACAAAAATATGAAGATGTCCCTAAACCCACCTACCACCCTATCCATCCATGGCTTGCACATCTCATCTTTCTAGCCGACGTAGCGCCGACCCGCCCGTCCGTCCGCTCTTTTCGTCGGTTGGCTTAGGCATATAGAGTTCATTCCCATCCTAAGGTTGGACCAGATTGAGGGTTACGGTAGTAGGATCGACAGCACGCAGAGGGGGACCCGACTGATCCTCAGCTTGCGCATCCCGCCCTTCTGGCCGGCTGAGAGCCCGCAAGCTCATTTCATGGGTTAACTTAGGCATATGGAGTTCATTCCCAGTCTAAGCATACAGAGTTCATTCCCAGTCTAAGATCGGCTCGGGCATGTGCTGGTGCTGCATATTTCTTCGTCGGGGCACCATCATCGGAGCATCGTCGGAGAACCTGACCAACGGTATTGGGGTTCCAGCGATCGAGGGTGCCAGGGAGGCGTGCGCACATGATGTAAGATGGGTGCTGGTACTTGGCCCTTATATTGGCCCCCTATCCCTCATCAAACCTCAAGAACTCACAGCCCGTTAAAGAGCATTTGAGATTTTACAGGTTTGCTGCCAGTAGCAATTAAAGTATCTGAAATGGGGACACTTTTTTCAAATGGTCACAAAATCTTGTACACTTCGAGTTCTTAGCTGATTTTTTTTGTGCATGCCAACAAAAATACAGGGATCACGTCTACCAAGTTTGGGGCCAAAAATCTTTGCGAAAAAATTTTAAAAAATCCTGAACCACAAAAAGTTTCAAAAATCATGAAAAATAGAAAATGAGTCATCTTGCCAAGAAACTTTATGTGAAGGC
Source organism: Durio zibethinus (assembly GCF_047325235.1). Taxonomy (NCBI): domain Eukaryota; kingdom Viridiplantae; phylum Streptophyta; class Magnoliopsida; order Malvales; family Malvaceae; genus Durio; species Durio zibethinus. Next base: position 14,121,532 of record NC_143162.1, on the reverse strand, counting down.
TTAAGGGACCACTGTATGAATTTACAAGCCATAAAAATGGAATTGGCATGCAGAAATATGAAGATGTGCCTAAACCCACCTACCACCCTATCGATCCATAGCTTACGCATCCCGTCTCTCTAGTCGGTGTAGTGCCCGCCGCTTATTTTGTCGGTTGGCTTAGGCATACGGAGTTCATTCCCAATCTAAGATCGGACCGGACCAAGGGTTGTGGCAGCAGGATCGGTAGCATGAAGAGGGGGACCCGATCGATCCTCGGCTTGTGCATCTCGCCCCTCTGGCTGGTTGAGAGCCCGCACGCTCGTTTCGTGGGTTAATTTAGGCATATGGAGTTCATTCCCAGTCTAAGATCGGACTGGACCGAGGGTTGCGGCAGCACATTCTGGGCTCGAGCATGTGTTGGTGCCGTATTTTTCTTCGTCGGGGCACAATCGTCGGAGCATCACCGGAGAACTTGACCGACGGCATTGGGGTTCTGACGATTGGGGGTGCCAGGTGGGGTGTGCGCACATGATGTGCGATGGGTGCTGGTACTTGGCCCTTATATTGGCCCCCTATCCCTCATCAAACCTCGAGAACTCACACCCCCTTAAAGAGCTTTTGAGTTTTTACAGGTTTGCTACTAGTAGCTATTAAAGTGTCTGAAATGGGGACACTTTTTTCAAATGGTCACAAAATCTTGTACACTTCGAGTTCTTAGCTGAATTTGGTTGTGCATGCCAAAAAAAATACAAGGATCACGTCTACCATATTTGGGGCCAAAAATCCTTTCGAAAAAATTTTAAAAAATCCCGAATCGTAAAAAGTTTCAAAAATCATGAAAAATAGAAAACGAGTCGTCTTGCCATGAAACTTCACGTGAAGGCTTAAGGTACCATTGCATGAATTTACAAGCCATAAAAAATGGTATTGGCACGTAGAAATATGAATATGTGCCCAAACCCACCTACCACCCTATCGATCCACGGCTTTGCATCCCGTCTCTCTGGTCGGCGTAGTGCCCGCCCACCCGCCCGCCCGCTCGTGTCGTCTGTTGGCTTAGGCATACGGAGTTCATTCCTAGCCTAAGATTGGACCAGACCAAGGGATGCGGTAGTAGGATCGACAACATGCAAAAGGGGACCCAGCCGATCCCCGACTTGCGCACCTGTCCCTTTGGCCGGCTGAGCGCCCGCACGCTCATTTCGTGGTTTGACTTAGGCATATGGAGTTCATTCCCAGTCTAATCATATGGAGTTCATTCCTAATCTAAGATCGGACCGAACTGAGGGTTGCAGCAGCACATGCTAGGCTCGGGCATGTGCTGGTGGCGCATTTTTCTTAGTTGGGGCATCATCATTAGAGCATCGCCGGAGAACTTGACCGGCGACATTGGGGTTCCGACGATCGGGTGGGCCGGGGGGTGTGCGGACATGATGTACGATGGGTGCTGGCACTTGGCCCTTATGTTGGCCCCCTATCCCTCATCAAACATCGAGAACTCACACCCCCTTAAAGAGCATTTGAGATTTTACAGGTTTGCTGCTAGTAGCCATTAAAGTGTCTGAAATGGGGACTCTTTTTTCAAATGGTCACAAAATCTTGTACACTTTGAGTTCTTAGCTGAATTTTTTTGTGCATGCCAAAAAAAATACATGGATCACATCTACCAAGTTTGGGGCCAAAATGCCTTTCGAAAAAATTTTAAAAAATCTAAACCGCAAAAAGTTTCAAAAATCATGAAAAATAGAAAACGAGTCGTCTTGCCATGAAACTTCACCTGAAGGCTTAAGGGACCATTGTATGAATTTACAAGCCATAAGAATGGCATTGGCACACAAAAATAAGAAGGTGTGCCTAAACCCACCTACCACCCTATCGATCCACGGCTTGCGCTTCCCGTCTCTCTAGTCGACGTAGTGCCCGCCCGCTCGTTTCGTCGGTTGCCTTAGGAATACGGAGTTCATTCCCAGTCTAAGATCAGACCAGATTGAGGGTTACGGTAGTAGGACGGCAGCACACAGAGGGGGACCCAGCCGATCCCCGGTTTGCGCATCTCGCCCCTCTGGCCGGTTGAGCGCCGGCACGTTCGTTTCATGGGTTGACTTAGGCATACGGAGTTCATTCCCAATCAAGCATACAGAATTCATTCTAGTCTAAGATCGGACCGGATCAAGGGTTGCGATAGCACATGCTGGGCTCGGGCATGTGCTGGTGTCACATTTTTCTTCATCGACGCACCATCATTGGAGCATCATCGGAGAACCTGACCGACAACATTGGGGTTCCGACAATCGGGTGGGCCGGAGGGGTGTGCACATATGATCTGTGGTGGGTGCTGGTACTTGGCCCTTATATTTGCCCCATATCCTTAATGAAACCTCGAGAACTCACACCCCCATAAAGAGCATTTGAGATTTTACAAGTTTGCTGCCAGTAGCCATTAAAGTGTCTGAAATGGGGACACTTTTTTCAAATAGTGACAAAATCTTGTACACTTCAAGTTTTTTGCTGAATTTTTTTGTGCATGCCAAAAAAAATAAAAGGATCACGTCTACCAAGTTTGGGGCCAAAACTCCTTCCGAAAAAATTTTAAAAATTTTGAACCGTAAAAAGTTTCGAAAATCATGAAAAATAGAAAAATGAGTAGTCTTGCCATGAAACTTCACGTGAAGGCTTAAGGGACCATTGTATGAATTTGCAAGCCATAAAAATGGCATTGGCACACAGAAATATGAAGATGTGCCTAAACCCACCTGCCACCCTATCGATTCACGACTTGCACATCCCGTCTTTCTGGCTGGCTGAGCGCCCGCACGCTCATTTCGTGGGTTGGCTTAGTCATACGGAGTTCATTCCCAATCTAAGATCAGACCAGAACAAGGGTTGCGCCAGCACATGTTGGGCTCGGGCATGTGCTAGTGCCGTATTTTTCTTCGCCGGGGTACCATTGTCGGAGCATCGCCGGAGAACCTGACCGACGGCATTGGGGTTCCGACGATCGGGTGGGTCGGGGGGGGTGTGCGCACATGATGTGCGATGGGTGCTGGTACTTGGCCCTTATATTGGCCCCCTATCCCTCGTGAAACCTCGAGAACTCACACCCCCTTAAAGAGCATTTGAGATTTTACATGTTTGCTGCCAGTACCTATTAAAGTGTCTGAAATGGGGACACTTTTTTCAAATGGTCACAAAATCTTGTACACTTTGAGTTTTTAGCTGAATGTTTTTGTGCAAGCCAACAAAAATACAAGGATCACATCTACCAAGTTTGGGGCCAAAACTCCTTCCGAAAAAACTTTGAAAAATCCCAAACCGTAAAAAGTTTTGAAAATCGTGAAAAATAGAAAACGAGTCGTCTTGCCATGAAACTTCACGTGAAGGCTTAAGGGACCATTGTATGAATTTACAAGCCATAAAAATGGCATTGGAATGCAAAAATATGAAGATATGCCTAAACCCACCTACCACCCTATCGATCCATGGCTTGCGCATCCCGTCTCTCTAGTCGGCGTATATCCCGCCCACCCGCCCGCCCGCTCGTTTTGTTGATTGGCTTAGTCATACGGAGTTCATTCCTAGTCTAAGATCAGATCGGACCGAGGGTTGCGACAGTAGGATCGATAGCATGCAGAGGGGGACTCGGTCGATCCCCGACTTGCGCATCCTGCCCCTCTGGCCGACTGAGCGCCCGCACGCTCATTCCGTGGGTTGACTTAGGCATACGGAGTTCATTCCTAGTCTAAGCATACGGAGTTCATTCCCAGTCTAAGATTGGATCAGATCGAGGGTTGCGGCAGCACATGCTGGGCTCGGGCATGTGCTGGTGCCGCATTTTTCTTCACCGAGGAACCATCACCGGAGCATCGTCAGAGAACTTGACCGGTGGCATTGGGGTTCCGACGATCGGGGGGGCCGGGGTGGGTGTGCGCACATGATGTACGATGGGTGCTGGTTGTTGGCCCTTATATTAGCCCCCTGTCCCTCATCAAACCTCAAGAACTCACACCCCCTTAAAGAGCATTTGAGATTTTACAGGTTTGCCGCCAGTATCCATTAAAGTGTCTGTAATGGGGACACTTTTTTCAAATGGTCACAAAATCTTGTACACTTTGAGTTTTTAGCTGAATTTTTTGTGCATGCCAACAAAAATACAAGGATCATGTCTACCAAGTTTGGGGTCAAACTCCTTCCTAAAAAATTTTAAGAAATTCCGAACCGTAAAAAGTTTCCAAAATCGTGAAAAAGAGAAAACGAGTCGTCTTGCCATTAAACTTCAGGTGAAGGCTTAAGGGACAATTGTATGAATTTACAAGCCATAAAAATGGCATTGGCACACAAAAATATGAAGATCTCCCTAAACCCACCTACCACCCTATCGATCTACGGCTTGCACATCTCGTCTTTCTGGCCGACGTAGTGCCCGCCCGCCTGTCCGTCCGCTCGTTTCGTCGGTTGGCTTAGGCATATAGAGTTCATTCCCAGTCTAAGATCAAACCAGACCGAGGGTTACGATGGCAGGATCGGCAGCACGCAGAGCGGGACCCGACTGATCCCCGACTTGCGCAACCCGCCCCTCTGACCGGCTGAGAGCCCGCAAGCTCATTTCTTGGGTTAACCTAGGCATATGGAGTTCATTCCTAGTCTAAGCATACAGAGTTCATTCCCAGTCTAAGATCGGCTCGGGCATCTGTTAGTGCTGCATTTTCTTCGTCGAGGCACCATCGCCAGAGCATCACCAAAGAACCTGACCAACGGCATTGGGGTTCTGGCGACCGGGGGTGCTAGGGAAGTGTGCGCACATGATGTAAGATGGGTGCTGGTACTTGGCCCTTATATTGGCCCCCTATCCCTCATCAAACCTCAAGAACTCACACCCTGTTAAAGAGCATTTGAGATTTTACAGGTTTGCTGCTAGTAGCCATTAAACTGTCTAAAATGGGGACACTTTTTTCAAATGGTCACAAAATCTTGTACATTTCGAGTTCTTAGCTGAATTTTTTTCTGCATGCCAAAAAAAATACAAGGATCACGTCTACCAAGTTTGGCACCAAAACTCCTTGCGAAAAAATTTTAAAAAATCCCGAACCGTAAAAAGTTTCAAAAATCATGAAAAATAGAAAATGAGTTGTCTTGCCAAGAAACTTCACGTGAAGGCTTAAGGGACCATTGTATGAATTTACAAGCCATAAAAATGGCATTGGCATGCAGAAATATGAAGATGTGCCTAAACCCACCTACCACCCTATCGATCCACGGCTTGCGCATCCCGTCTCTCTGGCCGGTGTAGTGCCCACCGCTCATTTCGTCCGTTGGCTTAGGCATACAGAGTTCATTCCCAATCTAAGATCGGACTGGACCAAGGATTGCAGCAGCAGGATCGACAGCACGTAGAGGGGGACCCGGTTGATCCCTGGCTTGTGCATCCCGCTCGTCGGCCGGTTGAGATCCCGCACGCTCGTTTCGTGGGTTAACTTAGGCACATGGAGTTCATTCCTAGTCTAAGATCGGACCGGACCAAGGGTTGCGGCAGCACATTCTGGGCTCAGGCATGTGCTGGCGCCGCATTTTTCTCTGTCGGGGCACAATCACCGTAGCATCGCCGGAGAACTTGACAGACGGCATTGGGGTTCCGACGATTGGGGGTGCTGGTGGGGTGTGCGCACATGATGTGCGATGGGTGCTAGTACTTGGCCCTTATATAGGCCCCCTATCCCTCATCAAACCTTGAGAATTCACATCCCCTTAAAGAGCTTTTGAGATTTTACAGGTTTGCTACCAGTAGCTATTAAAGTGTCTGAAATGGGGACACTTTTTTCAAATGGTCACAAAATCTTGTACACTTCGAGTTCTTAGCTGAATTTTTTTGTGCATGCAAAAAAAATACAAGGATCACGTCTAACAAGTTTGGGGCCAAAAATCCTTTCGAAAAAATTTTAAAAAATCCCAAACCACAAAAAAGTTTCAAAAATCATGAAAAATAGAAAACGAGTCATCTTGCCATGAAACTTCACGTGAAGGTTTAAGGGACCATTGCATGAATTTACAAGCCATAAAAAATGGTATTGGCACTAGAAATATGAAGATGTGCCCAAACCCACCTACCACCCTATCGATCCATGGCTTGCGCATCCCGTCTCTCTGGTCGGCGTAGTGCCCGCCCACCCGCCCGCCCCCTCATGTCGGTGGTTGGCTTAGGCATACGGAGTTCATTCCCAGCCTAAGATTGGACCAGATCAAGGGATGCGGCAGTAGGATCAGCAGCATGCAAAGGGGGACCTTGTCGATCCCTGGCTTGCGCATCCCGTCCCTTTGGCCGGCTGAGCGCCCGCATGTTCGTTTCGTGGTTTGACTTAGGCATATGGAGTTCATTCCCAATCTAATCATATGGAGTTCATTCCCAGTCTAAGATCGGACTGAACTGAGGGTTGCAACAACACATGCTAGGCTCGGGCATGTGCTGGTGCCACATTTTTGTTAGTCGGGGCACCATCATCGGAGCATCACCGGAGAACCTGACCGGCGACATTGGGGTTCCGACGATCGAGTGGGCCGGGGGGTGTGCGCACATGATGTGCGATGGGTGCTGCTACTTGGCCCTTATGTTGGCCCCATATCCCTCATCAAACCTCGAGAACTCACACTCCCTTAAAGAGCATTTGAGATTTTACAGGTTTGCTGCTAGTAGCCATTAAAGTGTCTGAAATGGGGACTCTTTTTTCAAATGGTCACAAAATCTTGTACACTTCGAGTTTTTAGCTGAATTTTTTTTTGCATGCCAAAAAAAATACATGGATCACGTCTACCAAGTTTGGGGCGAAAATGCATTCTGAAAAAATTTTAAAAAATCTAAACGGCAAAAAGTTTCGAAAATCATGAAAAATAGAAAACGAGTCGTCTTGCCATGAAACTTCACGTGAAGGCTTAAGGGACCATTGTATGAATTTACAAGCCATAAGAATGGCATTGGCACACAAAAATATGAAGGTGTGCCTAAACCCACCTACCACCCTATCGATCCACGGCTTGCGCTTCCCGTCTCTCTGGTCGATGTAGTGCCCGCCCGCTCGTTTCGTCGGTTACCTTAGGCATACGGAGTTCATTCCCAGTCTAATCATATGGAGTTCATTCCCAGTCTAAGATCGGACTGAACTGAGGGTTGCAGCAGCACATGCTAGGCTCGGGCATGTGCTGCTACCGCATTTTTCTTAGTCGGGGCACCATCATCGGAGCATCGCCGGAGAACCTGACCGACGACATTGGGGTTCCAACGATCGAGTGGGTCGGGGGGTGTGCGCACATGATGTGCGATGGGTGCTGGTACTTGGCCCTTATGTTGGCCCCATATCCCTTATCAAACCTCGAGAACTCACACTCCCTTAAAGAGCATTTGAGATTTTACAGGTTTGCTACTAGTAGCCATTAAAGTGTCTGAAATGGGGACTCTTTTTTCAAATGGTCTCAAAATCTTGTACACTTCGAGTTTTTAGCTAATTTTCTTTGTGCATGCCAAAAAAAATACAAGGATCACGTCTAACAAGTTTGGGGCCAAAACTCCTTCTGAAAGAATTTTAAAAAATCACAAACCGTAAAAAGTTTCAAAAATCGTGAAAAATAGAAAAAGAGTCGTCTTGTCATGAAACTTCACGTGAAGGCTTAAAGGACCATTGTATGAATTTACAAGCCATAAAAATGGCATTGGCACGTACAAATATGAAGATGTGCCTAAACCCACCTACCACCCTATTGATCCATGGCTTACGCATCCCGTCTCTCTGGCTGGCGTAGTGCCCGCACGCCCGCCCGCCCGCTCATTTCGTCGGTTCCCAATCTAAGATCAGACCGGACCGAGGGTTACGGTAGCACATGTTGGGTTCGGGCATGTGCTGGTGCCGCATTTTTCTTCTTCGGGGCACTATCGTCGGAGCATCATCAGAGAACCTGACCGGCGGCATTGGAGTTCCGACGATCGGGGGGGCCGGGGGGAGGGTGTGCGCACATGATGTGTGATGGGTGCTGGTACTTGGCCCTTATATTGGCCACCTATCCCTCATCAAACCTTGAGAACTCACACCCCCTTAAAGAGCATTTGAGATTTTATAGGTTTGCTGCCAGTAGCCATTAAAGTGTCTGAAATGGGGACACTTTTTTCAAATGGACACTTCGAGTTTTTTGCTGACTTTTTTTGTGCATGCCAACAAAAATGCAGGGATCACGTCTACCAAGTTTGGGGCCAAAACTCCTTCTAAAAAAATTTAAAAAAATCGCAAACCGTAAAAAGTTTCAAAAATCGTGAAAAATAGAAAACGAGTCGTCTTGCCATGAAACTTCACGTGAAGGCTTAACGGACCATTGTAGGAATTTACAACCCATAAAAATGGCATTGCCATGTAGAAATATGAAGATGTGCCTAAACCCACCTACAACCCTATCGATCCACGGCTTACGCATCCAGTGTCTCTTGCCGACGTAGTGGCCGCCCACCCGCTCGTTTCGTCGGTTGGCTTAGGCATACGGAGTTCATTCCCAGTCTAAGATCAGACCGGACTGAGGGTTGCGGCAGCAGGATTAGTAGCATGCAGAGGGGGACCCGGTCGATCCTCAGCTTGCGCATCCCGCCCCTCTGGCCAGCTGAGCACCGCACACTCGTTTTGTGGGTTGACTTAGACATACGGAGTTCATTCCCAGTCTAAGCATACGAAGTTCATTCCCAGTCTAAGATCGGACCAGACCGAGGGTTGTGGCAGCACATGCTAGGCTCGGGCATGTGCTGGTGCCGCATTTTTCTTCATCGGGGCACCATCGTCGGAGCTTCGCCGAAAACTTGACCGACGACGTTGGGGTTCCGGCAATTGCTGGGGCCGGGGGGGGTGTGCGCACATGATGTGCGATGGGTGCTAGTATTCGGCCCTTGTATTGGTCCCCTATCCCTCATTAAACCTCGAGAACTCACACCCCCTTAAAGAGCATTTGAGATTTTACAGGTTTGCTGCTAGTAGCCATTAACGTGTTTGAAATGGGGACACTTTTTTCAAATGGTCACAACATCTTGTACACTTCGAGTTTTTGGCTGAATTGTTTTGTGCAAGCCAAAAAAAATACAAGGATCATGTCTACCAAGTTTGGGTTCAAAACTCCTTCCGAGAAAATTTTTAAAAAATCTCGAACCGTAAAAAGTTTCAAAAATCGTGAAAAATAGAAAACGAATCGTCTTGCCATGAAACTTCACGTGAAGGCTTAAGGGACCATTGTATGAATTTACAAGCCATAAAAATGGCATTGGCATGCAAAAATAAGAAGATGTGCCTAAACCCACTTATCACCCTATCGATTCACGGCTTGCGCATCCCGTCTCTCTGGCCGGCGTAGTGCCCGACCGCCTGCCCGCCCACTCGTTTCGTCGGTTGGCTTAGGCATACGGAGTTCATTCGTAGCCTAAGATAGGACTGAACCGAGGGTTACGGCAGCAGGATCGGCAGCACACAGAGAGGGACCCGACCAATCCCCGGTTTGCTCATCCCGCCCCTTTGGCCGGTTGAGCGCCCGCACTCTCGTTTCATGGGTTGACTTAGGCATACGAAGTTCATTCCCAGTCTAAGCATATGGAGTTCATTCCTAGTCTAAGATCGGACTGGACCGAGTGTTACGGCAGCAAATGCAAGGCTCGGGCATGTGCTGGTGCCGCATTTTTCTTCGTCAGGGCACCATCGTCGGAGCTTCGCCGGAGAACCTGACCGGCGGCGTTGGGGTTTCGGTGATTAGTGGGGCCGGGGGGCGTGCGCACATGATGTGCGATGGGTGCTAGTACTTGGAACTTGTATTGGCCCCCTATCCCTCATCAAACCTCAAGAACTCACACCCCCTTAAAGAGCATTTGAGATTTTATAGGTTTGCTGCCAGTAGCCATTAAAGTGTCTTAAATGGGGACACTTTTTTCAAATGGTCACAAAATCTTGTACACTTTGAGTTTTTAGCTGAATTTTTTTGTGCATGCCAACAAAAATACAAGGATCACGTCTACCAAGTTTGGCTCCAAACACCTTCCGAAAAAATTTTAAAAAATCCTGAACTGCAAAAAGTTTCAAAAATCGTGAAAAATAGAAAATGAGTCGTCTTGCCATGAAACTTCACGTGAAGGCTTAAGGGACCATTGTATGAATTTTCAAGCCATGAAAATGGCATTGGCACGTAGAAATATGAAGATGTGCCTAAACCCACCTACCACCCTATCGATCCACGGCTTGCGCATCCCGTCTCTCTGGCCGATGTAGTGCCCGCCCGCCCACCCGCCCGCTCGTTTCGTCGGTTGGCTTAGGCATACGGAGTTCAGTCCCAGTCTATGGTTGGCTTAGGCATACGTAGAGGGGGACTTGGTCGATCCCCGACTTGCGCATCCCACCTCTCTGGCCGATTGAGCGCCCACACGCTCGTTTCATTGGTTGACTTAGGCATACAGAGTTCATTCCCAGCCTAAGCAAACGGAGTTCATTCCTAGTCTAAGATCAGACTGAACCAAGATTTACGGTAGCACATGCTGGGCTCGGGTATGTGCTGGTGTCACATTTTTCTTCGTCAGGGCACCATCGTCGGAGCATTATCGGAGAACCTGACCAGTGGCATTGGGGTTCCGGCGATCGGGGGGGCTGGGGGGTGTGTGCACATGATATGTGATGGGTGCTGGTACTAGGCCCTTATATTGGCCCCCTATGCCTCATCAAACCTCGAGAACTCACACCCCCTTAAAGAGCATTTGAGATTTTACAGGTTTGCTGCCAATAGCCATTAAAGTGTCTGAAATAGGGACACTTTTTTTAAATGGTCACAAAATCTTATACACTTCGACTTTTTAGCTGAATTTTTTTGTGCATACCAAAAAAAATACAAGGATCACGTCTACCAAGTTTGGGGCCAAAACACCTTCCGAAAAAATTTTAAAAAATCCCGAACCGCAAAAAGTTTCAAAAATAGTGAAAAAATAAAAAACGAGTCGTATTGCCATGAAACTTCACGTGAAGGCTTAAGGGACCATTGTATGAATTTACAAGCCATAAAAATGGCATTGGCATGCATAAATATGAAGATGTGCCTAAACCCGCCTACCACCCTATCGATCCACGGCTTGCGCATCCCGTCTCTCTGGCCGGCGTAGTGCCTGCCCGCCCGCCTGCCTGCTCATTTCGTCGGTTGGCTTAGGCTTATGGAGTTCATTCCCGGTCTAAGATTGGACCGAACTGAGGGTTGCGATAGCAGGATCTGTAGCAAGCAGAGGGGGACCCGATCGATCCCCTGCTTGCGCATCTCGCCCCTCTGGCTGGTTGAGCGCCCACACACTCATTTCGTGGGTTGACGTAGGCGTACGGACTTCATTCCCAGTCTAAGTATACGGAGTTCATTCCTAGTCTAAGACCAGACCAGACTGAGGGTCGTGGTAGCAGGATCGACAGCACGCAGAGGGGGACCTGGTCGATCCCCGGCTTGCGCATCCCGCCCCTCTGGCCAACTGAGCGCCCGCACTCTAGTTTCATGGGTTGACTTAGGCATACGAAGTTCATTCCCAGTCTAAGATCAGACCAGACTGAGGGTTGCGGCAGCACATGCCGGGCTCGGGCATGTGCTGGTGCCGTATTTTTCTTCACTGGGGCACCATCACCGGAGCATCACCGGAGAACCTGATCGATTGCCTTGGGGTTCCGGCGATCGAAGGGGCAGGGGGTGTGCACACATGATGTGCGATGGTGCTGGCACTTGGCCCTTATATTGGCCCCTATGCCTCATCAAACCTTGAGAACTCACACCCCTTAAAGAGCATTTGAGATTTTATCGGTTTGCTGCCAGTAGCCATTAAAGTGTCTCAAACGGGGACACTTTTTTCAAATGGTCATAAAATCTTGTACACTTCGAGTTTTTAGCTGAATTTTTTTGTGCATGCCAAAAAAAATACAAGTATCACGTCTACCAGGTTTGGGGCCAAAACACCTTCCAAAAAAATTTTAAAAAATCTGGAACCGCAAAAAGTTTCAAAAATCGTGGAAAATAAAAAACGAGTCGTCTTGCCATGAAACTTCACGTGAAGGCTTAAGGGCCATTGTATGAATTTACAAGCCATAAAAATGGCATTGGCATGCAGAAATATGAAGATGTGCCTAAACCCGCCTGCCACCCTATCGATCCATGGCTTGCGCATCCCGTCTCTCTGGCCGGCGTAGTGCCCGCCCGCTCATTTCATCGGTTGGCTTAGGCATACGAAGTTCATTCGCAGTCTAACCGAAACAAGGGTTGCAGCAGTAGGATCGACAGCATGAAGAGGGGGACCCGACCGATCCCCGGCTTGCGCATCCCGCCCCTCTGGCCGACTGAGCGCCCACACGCTCGTTCCGTGGGTTGACTTAGGCATACGGAGTTCATTCCCAGTCTAAGCATACAGAGTTCATTCCCAATCTAAGATCAGATCAGACTGAGGGTTACGGCAGCACATGCGAGGATCGGGCATGTGCTGGTGCCGTATTTTTCTTCGTAGGGGCACCATCGTCGGAGCATCACCGGAGAACCTGACCAACGGCATTGGGGTTCCGGTGATCGGGGGCGCCGGGGGGCTGTGCGCACATGATGTACGATGGGTGCTAGTACTTGGCCCTTATATTGGCCCCCTATGCCTCATCAAACCTCGAGAACTCACACCCCCTTAAGGAGCATTTGAGATTTTACAGGTTTGCTGCCAATACCCATTAAAGTGTCTGAAATGGGGACACTTTTTTCAAATGGTCACAAAATCTTGTACACTTCGAGTTTTTAGCTGAATTGTTTTTTGCATGCCAAAAAAAATACAAGGATCACGTTTACCAAGTTTTTGGCCAAAACTCCTTCCGAAACAATTTTAAAAAAATCCCGAACTACGAAGGTTTTCAAAAATCGTGAAAAATAGAAAACGAGTCATCCTGCCATGAAACTTCACGTGAAGGCTTAAGGGACCATTGTATGAATTTACAAGCCATAAAAATGGCATTGGCATGCAGAAATATAAAGATGTGATTAAACCCACCTACCACCCTATCGATCCACAGCTTGCGCATCCCGTCTCTCTGACCGACGTAGCGCCCGCCCGTCCGCCCGCCCGCTCATTTCGTCAGTTGGCTTAGGCATACGGAGTTCATTCCCAGTCTAAAATTGGACGAGACTGAGAGTTGCGACAACAGGATCGACAGCACGTAGAGGGGGACCCGGTCCATCCCCGGCTTGCGCATTCCACCCCTCTGGCCGGCTGAGCGCCCGCACGCTCATTTCATGGGTTGACTTAGGCATACGGAGTTCATTCTAAGTCTAAGCATACGGCGTTCGTTCCCAGTCTAAGATCAGACTGGATCGAGGGTTGCTACAGCACATGCTGGGCTCAGGCATGTGCTGGTGCCGTATTTTTCTTCGTCGAGGCACCATCGTCGGAGAACCTTATCGGCGGTATTGGGGTTCCAGCGATTGGGGGGGCCGGGGGGTGTGCGCAAATGATGTGCGATGGGTGCTGGTACTTGGCCCTTATATTGGCCCCCTATCCCTGATCAAACCTCGAGAACTCACACCCCCTTAAAGAGCATTTGTGATTTTACAGGTTTGCTGCCAGTAGACATTAAAGTGTCTGAAATGGGACACTTTTTTCAAATGGTCACAAAATCTTGGGCACTTGGAGTTTTTAGCTGAATTTTTTTGTGCATGCCAATCAAAATGCAAGGATCACGTATACCAAGTTTGGTACCAAAAATCGTTTTGAAAAAATTTTAAAAAATCCCAAGCCGTAAAAAGTTTCAAAAATCGTGAAAAAGAGAAAACGAGTCATCTTGCCATGAAACTTAACGTGAAGGCTTAAGGGACCATTTTATGAATTTACAAGCCATGAAAATGGCATTGGCATGTAGAAATATGAAGATGTGCCTAAACCTAACTACCTCCCTATCGATCCACGGCTTGCGCATCCCGTCTCTCTGGCTGGCGTAGTGCCCGCCCGCCCGCCCGCTCGTTTCATCGGTTGGCTTAGGCATATGGAGTTCATTCCCAGTCTAAGATTGGACCGGACCAAGGGTTGGGGCAGCAGGATCGGCAGCACGCAGAGGGGAACCCGACCGATCCCCGGCTTGCCCAACCTGCCCCTCTGGCCGATTGAGCGCCTGCACGCTCGTTTCATGCGTTGACTTAGGCATATGGAGTTCATTACCAGTCTAAGCATACGAAGTTCATTCCCAGTCTAAGATTGGATCAGACCGAGGGTTGCGGTAGCACATGCTAGGCTCGGGCATGTGCTGGTGCCCGGGCACCATCGCCGGAGCATCCCCGGAGAACCTGATCGATAGCATTGTGGTTTCGACGATCGAGGGGTTGGGGGGTGTGCGCACATGATGTGTGATCGGTGCTGGTACTTGGCCCTTATATTGGCCCCCTATCCCTCATTAAACCTTGAGAACTCACACCTCCTTAAAGAGCATTTGAGATTTTACAGGTTTGTTGCCAGTAGCCATTAAAGTGTCTGAAATGGGGACACTTTTTTCAAATGGTCAGAAAATCTTGTGCACTTTGAGTTTTTAGCCGAATTTTTTTGTGCATGCCAAAAAAAATATAAGGATCACGTCTCCCAAGTTTGGGGCCAAAACTCCTTTTGAAAAATTTTAAAAAATCTCGAACTGCAAAAAGTTTCAAAAATCGTGAAAAATAAAAATCAAGTCGTCTTGCCATGAAACCTCCTGTGAAGGCTTAAGGGACCATTGTATGAATTTACAAGCCATAAAAATGGCATTGGCACACAGAAATATAAAGATGTGCCTAAACCCACCTACCACCGTATCGATCCACGGCTTGCGCATCCCGTCTCTCTGGTCGGTGTAGTGCCCGTCCACCAGCCCGCCCGCTCATTTCGTCGGTTAGCTTAGGGATACGAAGTTCATTCCCAGTCTAGGATCAGACTGGATGGAGGGTTACGGTAGCAAGATCGATAGCACGTAGAGGGGGACCCGGCCGATCCCTGACTTTCGCATCCCGCCCCTCTGGCTGGCTGAGCGCCCGGACGCTCGTTTCGTGGGTTCACTTAGGCATACAGAGTTCATTCCCAGTCTAAGCATACGAAGTTCATTCCCAGTCTAAGATCGGACTGGACCGAGGGTTGTGGCAGCACATGTTGGCCTCGGGCTTGTGCTGGTTCCACATTTTTCTTGGTCGGGGCACCATCATCGGAGCATCGTCGGAGAACCAGATCGGCGGCATTGGGGTTCTGCCGATCGGGGGGGCCGAGGGGGTGTGCGCACAGGATGTGCGATGGGTGCTGGTACTTGGCCCATATATTGGCCACCTATCACTCATCAAACCTCGGGAGCTCACACCCCTTAAAGAGCATTTGAGATTTTACAGGTTTGCTGCCAGCGGCCATTAAAGTGTTTGAAATGGGGACACTTTTTTCAAATGGTCACAAAATCTTGTACACGTAGAGTTTTTAGCTAAAGTTTTTTGTGCATGCCAACAAAAATACAAGGATAACATCTCCCAAGTTTGGGGCCAAAACTCCTTCCAAAAAAATTTTAAAAAATCCCAAACCATAAAAAGGTTCGAAAATCATGAAAAATAGAAAACGAGTCATCTTGCCATGAAACTTCTCGTGAAGGCTTAAGAGACCATTGTATGAATTTACAAGCCATAAAAATGGCATTGGCACACAGAAATATGAAGATGTGCCTAAAGCCACCTACCACGCTATCGATCCACGGCTTGTGCATCCCGTCTCTCTGGCCGACGTAGTGTCCGCCCGCCCGCTTGTTTCATCGGTTGGCTGAGGCATACAGAGTTCATTCCCAGTCTAAGATCAGACCAGACCGAGGGTTGTGGTAGCAAGATCCGCAGCACACAAAAGGGGACCCGACCAATCCCCGACTTGTGCATCCCGCCCCTTTGGCCGGCGTAGTGCCCGCACGCTTATTTCGTGGGTTGACTTAGGCATACGGAGTTCATTCCCAGTCTATGATCAGACCAGACCGAGGGTTGCGACAGGACATGCTGGGCTTGGGCATGTGTTGGTGCCGCATTTTTCTTCGCCGGCGCACCAACACCGGAGCATCGCCAGAGAACCTGACCGGCGGCATTGGGGTTCCGATGATCGAGGGGGCTGGGGGGTGTGCGCACATGATGTGTGATGGGTGCTGGTACTTGGCCCTTATATTGGCCCCCTATCCCTCATCAAACCTTGAGAACTCACACCCCCTTAAAGAGCATTTGAGATTTTACAGGTTTGCTGCCAGTAGCCTTTAAAGTGTCTCAAATGGGGACACTTTTTTCAAATGGTCACAAAATCTTGTACAATTCGAGTTTTTAGCTGAATTTTTTTGTGCATGCCAAAAAAAATAAAAGGATCATGTCTACCAAGTTTGGGGCCAAAATTCCTTCCGAAAAAATTTTAAAAAATCCCGAACAGCAAAAAGTTTCAAAAATCGTGAAAAATAGAAAACGAGTCATCTTGCCATGAAACTTCACGTGAAGGCTTAAGGGACCAATGTATGAATTTACAAGCCATAAAAATGGCATTGGTACACAGAAATATGAAGATGTGAATAAACCCACCTACCACCCTATCTATCCACGGCTCGCGCTTCCCGTCTCTCTGGCCGGCATAGTGCCCGCCCGCTCGTTTCATCGGTTGGCTTAGGCATACGGAGTTCATTCCCAGTCTAAGATCGGACAAAACCGAGGGTTGTGGCAGCAGGATCGGTAGCACGCAGAGGGAGACCCGACCGATCCCTGGCTTGTGCATCTCGCCCCTCAGGCCGGCTGAGCGCCCGGACGCTCGTTTCATCGGTTAACTTAGGCATACGGAGTTTATTCCCAGTCTAAGCATACGGACTTCATTCCCAGTCTAAGATCGGATCAGACCGAGGGTTGTGGCAGCACATGGCCCGAGCATGTGTTGGTGCCACATTTTTCTTCATCGGGCACCATCGCCGGAGCATCACCAGAGAACCTGACCGACGGCATTGGGGTTCCAGTGATCGGGGGGCCCGGGGGCGTGTGAGCACATGATGTGCGATGGGTTCTGGTACTTAGCCCTTATGTTGGCCCCCTATCCCTCATCAAACCTCGAGAACTCACACCCCCTTAAAGAGGATTTGAGATTTTAAAGGTTTGCTGCCAGTAGCCACTAAAGTGTCCGAAATGGGGACACTTTTTTCAAATGGTCACAAAATCTTGTACACTTCGAGTTTTTAGCTGAATTGTTTTATGCATGCCAACAAAAATACAAGGATCATGTCTACCAAGTTTGGGGCCAAAACTCCTCCCAAAAAAATTTTAAAAAATCCTGAACCGCAAAAAGTTTTCAAAATCGTTAAAAATAGAGAACGAGTCGTCTTGCCATGAAACTTCCCGTGGAGGCTTAAGGGACCATTGTATGAATTTACAAGCCATAAAAATGGCATTGGCAAGCAGAAATATGAAGATGTGCCTAAACCCACCTACCACCCAATTGATCCACGGCTTGCGCATCCCGTCTCTCTGGCCGACGTAGTGCCCGCCCGCCCGCCCGCCCGCCCTCTCGTTTCGTCGGTTGGCTTAGGCATACGGAGTTCATTCCCAGTCTAAGAGCGGACCAAATTGAGGGTTGTGGCAGCAGGATCGGTTGCACGCAAAGGGGGACCCGGCCGATCCCTGGCTTGCACATCTCGCCCCTCTGGCGGCTGAACGCCCACGCGATCGTTTCATGGGTTGACTTAGGCATACGGAGTTCATTCCCAGTCTAAGCATACGGAGTTCCTTCACAGTCTAAGATCGGACCGGACCGAGGGTTGCAGCAGCACATGCCAGGCTCGGGCATGTGCTGGTGCCGTATTTTTCTTCGTCGGGGCACCATCGCCTTAGCATCGTCGAAGAACCTGACCGGCGGCACTGGGGTTCCGATGATCGGGGGGGCCGGGGGGGTGTGAACACATGATGTGCGGTGGGTGCTGGTACTTGGCCCTTATGTTGGCCCCCTATCCCTCATCAAACCTCAAGAACTCACACCCCCTTAAAGAGGATTTGAGATTTTACAGGTTTGCTGCCAGTAGCTGTTAAAGTGTTTGAAATGGGGACACTTTTTTCAAATGGTGACAAAATCTTGTACACTTTGAGTTTTTAGCTAATTTTTTTTTGTGCGTGCCAACAAAAATACAAGGATCACATCTACCATGTTTGGGGCCAAAACTCCTTTCGAAAAAATTTGAAAAAATCTCGAACAAAAAAAGTTTCAAAAATTGTGAAAAATAAAAAACGAGTCATCTTGCCATGAAACTTCACGTGAAGGCTTAAGGGACCATTGTATGAATTTACAAGCCATAAAAAAGGCATTGGCATGCAAAAATATGATGATGTGCCTAAACCCACCTACCACCCTATTGATCCACGGCTTGCGCATCCCGTCTCTCTAGTTGGCGTAGTGCCCGCCCGGCTGCCCGCCCGCTCGTTTTGTCGGTTGGCTTAGGCATACGGAGTTCATTCCCAGTCTAAGATTGGATCGGACCTAGGGTTGCAGCAGCACATGCTGGGTTTGGGCATGTACTGGTGCCACATTTTTCTTCGTCGGGGCACCATCGTCGGAGCGTCACCGGAGAATCTGACCGACGGCATTGGGGTTCCGAGGATCAGGGGGCCGGGGGGTGTGCGCACATGATGTGCAATGAGTGCTGGTACTTGGCCCTTATATTGGCCCCCTATCCCTCATCAAACCTCGAGAACTCACACCCCCTTAAAGAGCATTTGAGATTTTACACGTTTGCTGCCAGTAGGGGTGTAAATGATACATTAGTACTCGTAAGCTACTCGGGTTCAATTCAAAAAAAATTCGAATTCGGTTCGATGATTGTCGAGTCGAGCTCAACCTCGAGTAGCTCGACTTATCGATCGAGCTGAATTTGAGTATTATTATATCTGACTCGAGTAGCTCGTGAGCCTAATCGAGCTTTTATATTTAAATATATTTTTATTATTTTAATTAATAAAATATTTCGAGTCTGAGTTCGAGTTCGAGCATGAATAATCAAATTCTTGTCGAGTATTCGAATCGAGCTTATTTTTACATATTAATCGAGCTTAATCAGCGAGCTCGAGTAGCTCGAATTCGATCACAAATTGAGCTCGAGCTTGAAAAATAAAACTCGATCGAGCTCGATCCGAGTATCGAGCCTCGAGTTGTGAGTCGAGCTCGAGCTCGAGCTTCTCACTACTCGACTCAGCTTGGCTCGTTTATAGCCCTAGCTGCCAGTAGCTATTAAAGTGTCTGAAATGGGGACACTCTTTTCAAATTATCACAAAATCTTGTACACTTCGAGTTTTTAGCTGATTTTTTTGTGATTGCCAACAAAAAGACAATGATCACGTCTACCAAGTTTGGGTCAAAAACTCCTTCCGAAAAACTTTTAAAAAATCCTAAACTGCAAAACATTTGGAAAATCGTGAAAAATAAAAAACGAGTCGTCTTGCCATAAAACTTCATGTGAAGGCTTAAGGGATCAATGTATGAATTTACAAGCCATAAAAATGGCATTGGCATGCAGAAATATGAAGATGTGCCTAAACCCACCTACCACTCTATCGATCCACGGCTTGCGCATCCCGTCTCTCTGGCTGGCGTAGTGCCCGCCCGCCCGCCCGCTCGTTTTGTCGGTTGGCTTAGGTATACGGAGTTCATTCCCATTCTAAGATCAGACCTGACCGAGGGTTGTGACAGCACATGTTGGGCTTGGGCATGTGCTGGTGCCGCATTTTTCTTCGCCGGGGCACCATCGTCGAAGCATCGCCGGAGAACCTGATCGGCGGCATTAGGGTTCTGATGATCGGGGGGGCTGAGGGGGTGTCGCACATGATGTACGATGGGTGCTGGTACTTGGCCCTTATATTGGCCCCTATCCCTCATCAAACCTTGAGAACTCACACCCCCTTAAAGAGCATTTGAGATTTTACAGGTTTGCTGCCAGTAGCCATTAAAGTGTCTAAAATGGGGACACTTTTTTCAAATGGTCAGAAGATTTTGTACACTTCGATTTTTTAGCTGATTTTTTTTTCATGCCAATAAAAATACAGGGATCACTTCTACCAAGGTTGGGGCCAAAACTCCTTCCGAAAAAATTTTAAAAAATCCCAAACCGTAAAAAGTTTCAAAAATCATGAAAAATAGAAAACGAGTCGTCTTGCCATGAAACTTCACGTGAAGGCTTAAGGGACCATTGTATGAATTTACAAGGCATAAAAATGGCATTGGCACACAGAAATATGAAGATGTGCCTAAACCCACCTACCACCCTATCGATCCACGGCTTGCGCATCCCATCTCTCTAGCCGGCGTAGTGCCCGCCCGCCCGCCCACACGCTCATTTCGTCGATTGGCTTAGCCATACGGAGTTCATTCCCAGTCTAAGATCAGATCGGACTGAGGGTTGCGGTAGCAGGATCGACAGCACGTAGAGGGGGACCCGACCAATCCCCGACTTGCGCATCCTGCCCTCCGGTCTGCTAAGCGCCCGCACGCTCGTTTTGTGGGTTGACTGAGGCATACAGAGTTCATTCTCAGTCTAAGCATACTTAGTTCATTCCCAGTCTAAGATCAGACCGGATCGAGGGTTGCAGTAGCACAAGTTGGGCTCGTGCATGTGCTGGTGTCAAATTTTTCTTCATCGAGGCACCATCGCCGGAGCATTGTCGGAGAACCTGACCGGCGACATTGGGGTTCCGACAATCGGCGGGGCCGGAGGGGGTGTGCGCACATGATGTGCGGTGGGTGCTGGTACTTGGCCCTTATATTGGCCCCCTATCCCTCATCAAAGATCGAGAACTCACACCTCCTTAAAGAGCATTTGAGATTTTACAGGTTTGCTGCCAATAACTATTAAAGTGTCTGAAATGGGGACACTTTTTTCAAATGGTCACAAAATCTTGTACACTTCGAGTTTTTAGCTGAATTATTTTGTGCATGCCAACAAAGATACAAGGATCGAATGTACCAAGTTTGGCACCAAAACTCCTTCCGAAAAAATTTAAAAAAATCCTAAACCGCAAAAAGTTTTGAAAATCATGAAAAATAGAAAACGAGTCGTCCTGCCATGAAACTTCACGTGAAGGCTTAAGGGACCATTGTAGGAATTTACACGCAATAAAAATGGCACTGGCAGGCAGAAATATGAAGATGTGCCTAAACCCACCTACCACCCTATCGATCCACGGCTTGCACATCCCGTCTCTCTGGCCGATGTAGTGCCCGCCCGCCCGCCTGCCCGCTCGTTTCGTCAGTTGGCTTAGGCATATAGAGTTCGGGGCCAGGGCACCATCACCGGACAACCTGACTGGCGGCATTGGGGTTTCGACGATCGGGGGGTCGGGGGGTGTGCGCACATGATGTACAATGGGTGCT
Source organism: Durio zibethinus (assembly GCF_047325235.1). NCBI lineage: Eukaryota > Viridiplantae > Streptophyta > Magnoliopsida > Malvales > Malvaceae > Durio > Durio zibethinus. Next base: position 14,100,156 of record NC_143162.1, on the reverse strand, counting down.
GGTACTTGGCCCTTATATTGGCCCCATATCCCTCATCACGTGAATTTACAAGCCATAAAAATGGCATTGGCACGCAAAAATATGAAGATGTACCTAAACCCACATACCACCCTATCGATCCACGGCTTGCGCATCCCGTCTCTCTATCCGACGTAGTGCCCGCCCGCCCACCCACCCATTCGTTTCGTCGGTTGGCTTAGGCTTACGAAGTTCATTCCCAGTCTAAGATCAGATCGAGGGTTGGGGTAGCACATGTTGGGCTCGGGCATGTGCTGGTGCCATATTTTTCTTCATCGGGGCACCATCACTGGAACATCGTCGGAGAACCTGACCGGCGGCATTGGGGTTCCTACGATCTGGAGGGCCAGGGGGTGTGTGCACATGATGTGCGATGGGTGCTGGTACTTGGCCCTTATATTGGTCCCCTATCCCTCATCAAACCTCAAGAACTCACACCCCCTTAAAGAGCATTTGAGATTCTACAGGTTTGCAGCCAGTAGCCATTAAAGTGTCTGAAATGGGGACACTTTTTTCAAATGCTCACAAAATCTTGCACACTTCGAGTTTTTAGCTCAATTATTTTTTACATGCCAACAAAAATACAAGGATCACGTCTACCAAGTTTGGGGTCAAAATTCCTTCCGAAAAAATTTTAAATAATCCTGAACCGTAAAAAGTTTCAAAAATCGAGAAAAATAGAAAACGAGTCGTCTTGCCATGAAACTTCACGTGAAGGCTTAAGGGACCATTGTATGAATTTACAAGCCATAAAAATGGCATTGGCACACAGAAATATGAAGATGTGCCTAAACCCACCTACACCCTATCGATCCACGGCTTGCGCATCCCGCCTCTCTGGCTGGCGTAGCCCCCGCCTGTCCGGCCACCCGATCATTTCGTCGGTTGGCTTAGGCATACGGAGTTCATTCCTAGTATAAGATCAGACCGGACCGAGGGTTATGGCAGCACATGCTGGGCTCGGGCATGTGCTGGTGCCGTATTTTTCTTCATCGGGGCACCATCATCGGAGCATCACCGAAGAACTTGACCGGCGGCATTAGGGCTCAGGTGATTGGGGGGCCGGGGGGGCGCACATGATGTGCGATGGGTGCTGGTACTTGGCCCTTATATTGGCCTCCTCTCCCTCATCAAACCTCGAGAACTCACACCCCCTTAAAGAGCATTTGAGATTTTACAGGTTTGCTGCCAATAGCTCTTAAAGTGTCTGAAATGGGGACACTTTTTTCAAATTGTCACAAAATCTTGTACACTTCGAGTTTTTAGCTTATTTTCTTTGTGATTGCCAACAAAAATACAATGATCACGTCTACCAAGTTTGGGTCAAAAATTCCTTCCGAAAAAATTTTAAAAAATCTAGAAACTGCAAAACATTTGGAAAATCGTGAAAAATAGAAAACGAGTCGTCTTGCCATAAAACTTCACATGAAGGCTTAAGGGATCATTGAATGAATTTACAAGCCAAAAAAATGGCTTTGGCATGCAGAAATATGATGCCCAAACCCACCTACCACTCTATCGATTCACGGCTTGCGCATCCCGTCTCTCTGGCTGGCGTAGTGCCCGCCCGCCCACCCGCTCGTTTCGTCAGTTGGCTTAGGCATACGGAGTTCATTCCCAGTCTAAGATCGAATTAAACTGAGGGTTGTGGCATCACATGCTGGGCTCAGGCATGTGCTGGTGCCGCATTGTTCTTCGTCGGGGCACCATCGTCGGAGCATCACCGGAGAACCTGACCGACGGCATTGGGGTTCCGGCGATCAGGGGGGCCGGGGTGGGGGGTGTGCGCACATGATGTGCGATGGGTGCTGGTACTTGGCCCTTATATTGGCCCCCTATCCCTCATCAAACCTCGAGAACTCACACCCCCTTAAAGAGCATTTGAGATTTTGTAGGTTTGCTGCCAGTTGCCATTAAAGTGCTTGAAATGGGGACACTTTTTTTAAATGGTCACAAAATCTTGTACACTTTGAGTTTTTACCTGATTTTTTTTGTGCATGACAAAAAAAATACAAGGACCATGTCTACCAAGTTTGGAGCCAAAAATCCTTCCGAAAAAATTTTAAAAAAATCTCAAACCGTAAAAAGTTTCAAAAATCATGAAAAATAGAAAACGAGTCGTCTTGCCATGAAACTTCACGTGAAGGCTTAAGGGACCATTGTATGAATTTACAAGCCATAAAAATGGCATTGGCAAGCATGAATATAAAGATGTGCCTAAACCCACCTACCATCCTATCGATCCACGACTTGCGCATCCCGTCTCTCTGGCGGGCGTGGTGCCCGCCCGTCCGCTCCTTTCGTCGGTTGGCTTAGGCATACGGAGTTCATTCCCAGTCTAAGATCAGACCGGACTGAGGGTTGTGGCAGCAAGATCGGTAGCAAGCAAAGCGGGACTCGATCGATCCCCGGCTTGCTCATCTCGCCCCTCTCACCGGCTGAACGCCCGCACGCTTGTTTCGTGGGTTGACTTACGCATACGGAGTTCATTCCCAGTCTAAGCATACGGAGTTCATTCCCAGTTTAAGATCGAACCGGACCGAGGGTTGCGACAGCACATGCTAGGCTCGAGCATGTGCTGGTGCCGCATTTTTCTTCATCGGGGCACCATCGTCGGAGCATCGTCGGAGAACCTAACCGGTGGAATTGGGGTTTCGGTGATCGGGGGGGCCGGGGGGGTTGTACGCACATGATGTGCGATGGGTGCTGGTACTTGGCCCTTATATTTTCCCCCTATCCCTCATCAAACCTCGAGAACTCACACCCCCTTGAAGAGCATTTGAGATTTTACAGGTTTGCTGCCAGTAGCCTTCAAAGTGTCTTAAATGGGGACACTTTTTTCAAATGGTCACAAAATCTTATACACTTCGAGTTTTTAGCTGATATTTTTTGTGCATGCCAAAAAGAATACAAGGATCGCATCTACCAAGTTTGGCACCAAAACTCCTTTCGAAAAAATTTTAAAAAATCCCGAACCACAAAAAGTTTTGAAAATCATGAAAAATAGAAAACGAGTCGACTAGCCATGAAACTTCACGTGAAGGCTTAAGGGACCATTGTATGAATTTAGAAGCCATAAAAATGGCATTGGCATGCAGAAATATAAAGATGTGCCTAAACCCGCCTACCACCCTTTCGATCCACGGCTTGCGCATCCCGTCTCTCTGGCCAGGGTAGTGCCCGCCCGCCTGTCTGCTCGCCCGCCCGCTCGTGTCATCAGTTGGCTTAGGCATACGTAGTTCATTCCCAGTCTAAGATGGGACTAGATCGAGGGTTGTGGCAACAGGATTGGCAGCACACAAAGGGGGACCCAGCCGATCCTCGGCTTGCACATCCCGCCCCTCTGGCTGGCTAAGTGCCCGCACGCTCGTTTCGTGGTTTGACTTTGGCATACGGAGTTCATTCCCTGTCTAATCATACGGAGTTCATTCCCAGTCTAAGATCAGACCAGATTGAGGGTTGCGGTGGCACATGCTGGGCTCGAGCATGTGCTGGTGCTGCATTTTTCTTCGTCGAGGCACCATCACCGGAGCATCGTCGGAGAACCTGACCGACGGCATTGGGGTTTCGACGATTGAGGGGTCGAGGGGGGTGTGCGCACATGATGTGAGATGGATGCTGGTACTTGGCCCTTATGTTGGCCCCCTATCCCTCATCAAACCTTGAGAACTCACACCCCCTTAAAGAGCATTTGAGATTTTACAGGTTTGCTGTCAGTAGCCATTAAAGTGTCTGAAATGGGGACACTTTTTTCAAATGGTCACAAAATCTTATACACTTTGAGTTTTTAGCTGAAGTTTTTTGCGCATGCCAACAAAAATACAAGGATCACGTCTACCAAGTTTGGGGCCAAACTGCTTCCGAAAAAATTTTAAAAAATCCCGAACCATAAAAGTTTTTGAAAATCATGAAAAATAGAAAAATAGTCATCTGGCCATGAAACTTCACGTGAAGGCTTAAGGGACCATTGTGTGAATTTACAAGCCATAAAAATGGCATTGGTATGCAGAAACATGAAGATGTACCTAAACCCACCTACCACCCTATAGATCCACGGCTTACGCATCTCATCTCTCTGGCCGACGTAGTGCCCGCCCGCCCATCCTCCCTCTCGTTTCGTCAATTCGTTTAGGCATACGTAGTTCATTCCCAGTCTAAGATTGGACCAGACCGAGGGTTGCGATAGTAGGATCGGTAGCACGTAGAGGGGGACCCGATCGATCGTCGACTTGCTCATCCCACCCCTCTGGCCGACTGAGCACCCGCACGTTCGTTCCGTGGGTTGACTAAGGCATACGGAGTTCATTTCCAGTCTAAGCATACGAAGTTCAGTCTAAGATTGGACCGGACTGAGGGTTGTGGCAGCAGGATCGATAGCACGCAAAAGGGGACCCGACCAATCCTTGGTTTGCTCAACCCGCCCCTCTGGCCAGTTGAGGGCCCGCACGCTCGTTCCGTGGGTTGACTTAGGCATACAGAGTTTATTCCCAGTCTAAGCATACGGAGTTCATTCCCAGTCTAAGATTGGACCAGACCGAGGATTGTGGCAGCACATGCTGGGCTTGGGCTTACGCTGGTACCATGTTTTTCTTCGCCAGGGCACCATCGTTGGAGCATCATCGGAGAACCTGACTGGCGACATTGGGGTTCCGGCGATCGGGGGGGCCGGGGGGTGTGCGCACATGATGTGCAATGGGTGCTGGCACTTGGCCCTTATATTGGCCCCTTATCACTCATCAAACCTCGAGAACTCACACCCCCTTAAAGAGCATTTGAGATTTTACAGGTTTGCTGCCAGTAGCCATTAAAGTGTCTTAAATGGGGACACTTTTTTTAAATGTTCACAGAATCTTGTACACTTTGAGTGTTTAGCTGATTTTTTTTGTGCATGCCAAAAAAAATACAAGGATTACGTCTGCCAAGTTTGGCACCAAAACTCCTTCCGAAAAAATTTTAAATAATCTTGAACCGTAAATGGTTTGAAAAATCATGAAAAATAGAAAACGAGTCATCTTGCCATGAAACTTCACGTGAAGGCTTAAGGGACCATTGTATGAATTCACAAGCCATAAAAATGGCATTGGCATGAAGAAATATGAAGATGTGCCTAAACCCACCTACCACCCTATCGATCCACGGTTTGCGCATCCCGTCTCTCTGGCCGTCGTAGTGCCCGCCAGCCCGCCCGCCCGCTCGTTTCATCAGTTGGCTTAGGCATACGGAGTTCATTCCTAATCTAAGATCAGACTCGACCGAGGGATTTGCCAGTAGGATCAGCAGCACATAGATGCAGACCCGATCGACCCCCGGCTTGCGCATCTCGCCCTTCTGGCCGGTTGAACGCTTGCACGCTCATTTCGTGGGTTGACTTAGGCATACGGAGTTCATTCCCAGTCTAAGCATACGGAGTTCTTTCCCAGTCAAAGATCAGACCAGACCAAGTATTACGGCAGCACATGCTGGGCTCGGGCATGTGCTGGTGCCGCATTTTTCTTCACCGGGCCACCATCGTCGAAGCATCGTAGGAGAACCTGACCGATGGCATTGGGGTTCCGACGATCGGGGGGGTCGAGGGGGGTGTGCGCACATGATGTGCGATGGGTGCTGGTACTTTGCCTTATATTGGCCCCTTATCCCTCATCAAACCTCGAGAACTCACACCCCCTTAAAGTGCATTTGAGATTTTACAGGTTTACTGCCAGTAGCCATTAAAGTGTCTGAAATGGGGACACTTTTTTTAAATGGTCACAAAATCTTGTACACTTCAAGTTTTTAGCTGAATTTTTTTGTTCATGCCAACAAAAATACAAGGATCACGTCGACCAAGTTTGGGACTAAAACTCCTTCCGAAAATATTTTAAGAAATCCCAAACCGTAAAAAGTTTCAAAAATCGTGAAAAATAGAAAACGAGTTGTCTTGCCATGAAACTTCACGTGAAGGCTTAAGGGACCATTGTATGAATTTACAAGCCATAAAAATGGCAGTGGCATGCAAAAATATGAAGATGTGCCTAAACCCACCTACCATCATATCAATCCACGGCTTGTGCATCCCGTCTCTCTGGCCGATGTAGAGCCCGCCCACCCGCCCGTTTGCTCATTTCATCGGTCGGCTTAGGCATACAAAGTTCATTCCCAGTCTAAGATCAGACCAAACCGAGGGTTGCGGCAACAGGATCGACAGCACGAAGAGGGAGACCCAATCGATCCCCGGCTTACGCATCCCACCCCTCTGGCCGGCTGAGTGCCCGCACGCTCGTTTCGTGGGTTGACTTAGGCATACGGAGTTCATTCCCAGTCTAAGATCAGACCGGATCGAGTGTTACGGTAGCACATGCTGGGCTTGCACATGTGCTGGTGCTGCATTTTTCTTTGATGGGGCACCATCACCGGAGCATCGCAGGAGAACCTAACCGGTGGCATTGGGGTTCCGACGATCGGGGGGTCGGGGTGGGTGTGCGCACATGATGTGCGATGGGTGCATGCCAACAAAAATACAAGGATCATGTCTGCCACGTTTGGGGCCAACACTCTTTCCGAATAAATTTTAAAAAATCTCGAAACGTAAAAAGTTTCAAAAATCATGAAAAATAGAAAACGAGTCGTCTTGCCATGAAACTTCACGTGAAGGTTTAAGGGACCATTGTACGAATTTACAAGCCATAAAAATGGCATTGGCACACACAAATATGAAGATGTACCTAAACCCACCTACCACCCTATCGATCCATGGCTTGCGTATCCCATCTCTTTGGTCGACGTAGTGCCCGCCAGCCAGCCCACCCGCTCATTTGTCGGTTCGCTTAGGCTTACGGAGTTCATTCCCAGTCTAAGATCAGACCGGACTGAGGGTTACTATAGCAGGATCGACAGGACACAGAAGGGGACCCGATCGATCCCTAGGTTGCACATCCCGCTCCACTGGCCGGTTGAGCGCCCGTACGCTCGTTTCGTGGGTTGACTTAGGCATACGGAGTTCATTCCTAGCCTAAGCATATGGAGTTCATTCACAGTCTAAGACCGAACCAGACCAAGGGTGCAACAGCACATGCTGGGCTCGAGCATGTGCTGAGGCCACATTTTTCTTCGTTAGGGCACCATCGCCGAAGCATCGCCGGAGAACCTGACCAGCGGCATTGGGGTTCCAGTGATCGGGGGGGCCGGGGGTTGTGCGCACATGATGTGCGGTGGGTGCTGGTACTTGGCCCTTATATTGGCCCATTATCCCTCATCAAACCCTGAGAACTCACCCCCCTTTAAAGAGCATTTGAGATTTTACAGGTTTGCTGCCAGTAGCCATTAAAGTGTCCGAAATGGGGACAGTTTTTTCAAATGGTCAAAAAATCTTGTACACTTCAAGTTTCTAGCTGAATTTTTTTGTTCATGCCAACAAAAATACAAGGATCACGTCTACCAAGTTTGGGACTAAAACTCCTTTGAAAAAATTTTAAGAAATTCCAAACCGTAAAAAGTTTCAAAAATTGTGAAAAATAGAAAACGAGTCGTCTTGCCATGAAACTTCACGTGAAGGCTTAAGGGACCATTGTATGAATTTACAAGCCATAAAAATGGCATTGGCATGCACAAATATGAAGATGTGCCTAAACCCACCTACCACCCTATCGATCCACGGCTTGCGCATCCCGTCTCTCTGGCCGACGTAGTGCCTGCCCGCTCGTTTCCTCGGTTAGCTTAGGCATACGAAGTTCATTCCCAGTCTAAGATCAGACCAGACCGAGGGTTGCAGTAGCAGGATCAGCAGCATGTTGAGGGGGACCAGCTGATCCACGGCTTACGCATCCCGCTCCTCTGGTCAGCTGAGTGCCTGCACGCTCATTTCGTGGGTTGACTTAGGCATACGGAGTTCATTCCCAGTCTAAGCATACAGAGTTCATTCCCAGTCTAAGATCAGACCAGACCGAGAGTTACGATAGCACCTGCTGGGCTTGGGCATGTGCTGGTACCGCATTTTTCTTCACCGGGGTGCCATCACCGGAGCATCATCAGAGAACCTGACCGACGGCATTAGGGTTCCGGTATCGGGGGGGTCAGGGGGTATGCTCACATGATGTGCGATGGGTGCTGGTACTTGGCCCTTATATTGGCCCCCTATCCCTCATCAAACCTCGAGAACTCACACCCCCTTAAAGAGCATTTGAGATTTTACAGGTTTGCTACCAGTAGCAATTAAAGTGTTTTAAATGGGGACACTTTTTTCAAATGGTCACAAAATCTTGTACACTTCGAGTTTATAGCTGAATTTTATTGTGCATGCCACCAAAAATACAAGGATCACGTCTACCAAGTTTGGGGCCAAAACTCTTTCCGAAAAAATTTTAAAAAATCTCGAACCGTAAAAAGTTTCAAAAATCGTGAAAAATAGAAAACGAGTCGTCTTGCCATGAAACTTCACGTGAAGGCTTAAGGGACCATTGTATGAATTTACAAGCCATAAAAATGGCATTGGCATGTAGAAATATGAAGATGTGCCTAAACCCACCTATCACCTTATCGATCCACGGCTTGCGCATCCCGTCTCTCTAGTCGGTGTAGTACCCACCCACCCACCCGCCTGCACGCCCGCTCGTTTTGTCGGTTGGCTTAGGCAAAAAGAGTTCATTCACATTCTAAGATCAGATTGGACCGAGGGTTGCGGTAGCAGGATCGGCAGCATGTAGAGGGGGACTTGGCCGATCTCTAGCTTGCGCATCCCGCCCCTCTGGCCGGCTGAGTGCCTGCACGCTCGTTTCGTGGTTTGACTTAGGCATACGGAGTTCATTCCCAGTCTAAGCATATGAAGTTCATTCCCAGTCTAAGATCAGACCAGACCAAGGGTTGCTACAGCATATGCTGGGCTCGATCAATACGCAAAGGGGGACCTGGCGATCGGGGGGGCCGGGGGGTTGTGCGCACATGATGTGCGATGGGTGCTGGTACTTAGCCCTTATATTGGCCCCCTATCCCTAATCAAAATTCGAGAACTCACACCCCCTTAAAGAGCATTTGAGATTTTACAAGTTTGCTGTCAGTAGCCATTAAAGTGTCTGAAATGGGGATACTTTTTTCAAATGGTCACAAAATCTTGTAAACTTTGAGTTTTTAGCAGATTTTTTTTGTGCATGCCAAAAAAAATAGAAGGATCACATCTACCATGTTTGGCGCCAAAACTCCTTTCAAAAAAATTTTAAAAAATCTCGAACCGTAAAAAGTTTTAAAAATAGTGAAAAATAGAAAACGAGTCGTCTTGCCATGAAACTTCACGTGAAGGCTTAAGGGACCATTGTATGAATTTACAAGCCATAAAAATGGCATTGGCACACAGAAATATGAAGATGTCCTTAAACCCACCTACCATCCTATCGATCCACGGCTTGCGCATCTCGTCTCTCTGGTCGGCGTAGTGCCCGCCCGCCCGCCCGCTCGTTTCATCGGTTGGCTTAGGCATATGGAGTTAATTCCCAGTCTAAGATCGTACCAGACCGAGGGTTGTGGCAGCCAGATCGGCAGCATGCAGAGGGGGACCCGATCGATCCCCGGCTTGCGCATCCCGCCCCTCTGGCCGATTGAGCACCCGCACGCTCATTTCGTGGGTTGACTTAGGCATACGGAGTTCATTCCCAGTCTAAACATATGGAGTTCATTCCCAGTCTAAGATCGGACCGGATCGAGGGTTGCGACAGCACATGCTGGGCTCGGGCATGTGTCGACGCCGTATTTTTCTTCACCGAGGCACCATCGCCAGAGCATCACCGGAGAACCTGACTGACGGTATTGGGGTTCCGCCGATCGGGGGGCCGGGGAGGGTGTACGCACATGATGTGCGATGGGTGCTGGTACTTGGCTCTTATATTGGCCCCCTATCCCTCATCAAACCTTGAGAACTCACACCCCCTTAAAGAGCATTTGAGATTTTACAGGTTTGCTGCCAGTAGCAATTAAAGTGTTTGTAATGGAGACACTTTTTTCAAATGGTCACAAAATCTTGTACACTTCAAGTTTTTAGCTGAATTTCTTTATACATGCCAACAAAAATACAAGGATGACGTTTACCAAGTTTGGGGCCAAAACTCCTTCCAAAAAAATTTTAAAAAATTCCAAACCGTAAAAAGTTTTAAAGATTATGAAAAATAGAAAATGAGTCGTCTTGCCATGAAACTTCACGTGAAGGCTTAAGGGACCATTGTTTGAATTTAGAAGCCAAAAAATGGCATTGGCAAGCAGAAATATGAAGATGTGCCTAAACCCACCTACCACCCTATCGATCCACGGCTTGCGTATCCCGTCTCTCTGGCCAGCGTAGTACCCGCCCGCCCGCTCGTTTCGTCGGTTGACTTAGGCATACGAAGTTCATTCCCAGTCTAAGATCAGACCGGACCAAGGGTTATGGCAGCACGATTGGCAGCATGTAAAGGGGGTCCCGGTCGATCCCCGGCTTACGCATCCCACCCCTCTGATCGGCTGAGCGGCCCCACACTCGTTTCGTGGGTTGACTTAGGCATACGGAGTTCATTCCCAGCCTAAGCGTACGGAGTTCATTCCCAATCTAAGATTGGACCGGACCGAGGGTTGCAGCAGCACAAGCTGGGCTTGGGCATGTGCTGGTGCCACATTTTTCTTCACCGGACCACCATCGTCGGAGCATCACTGGAGAACCTGACCGACAGCATTGGGGTTCCGAAGATCGGGGGGGCCGGGGGGTGTGCGCACATGATGTGCGATGGGTGCTGGTACTTCACCCTTATATTGGCCCCCTATCCCTCATCAAACCTTGAGAACTCACACCCCCTTAAAGAGCATTTGAGATTTTACAGGTTTGCTGCCAGTAGCCATTAAAGTGTCTGAAATGGCGACACTTTTTTCAAATGGTCACAAAATCTTGTACACTTCGAGTTTTTTGCTGAATTTTTTTGTGCGTGCCAAAAAAAATAGAAGGATCACGTCTACCAAGTTTGGGGCAAAAAATCCTTTCGAAAAAATTTTAAAAAATCCCAAACCGTAAAAAGTTTAAAAAATCATGAAAAATAGAAAACGAGTCGTCTTGCCATGAAACTTCACGTGAAAGCTTAAGGGACCATTGTATGAATTTACAAGCCATAAAAATGGCATTGGCAAGAAGAAAAATGAAGATGTGCCTAAACCCACCTACCACCCTATCGATCCACGGCTTGCGCATCACGTCTCTCTGGCCGACGTAGTGCCCGTCCACCCGCCCGCCCGTCCGCTCATTTCGTTGGTTGGCTTAGGCATACGGAGTCCATTCCCAGTCTAAGATCAGACCAGACCGAGGGTTCCAGCAGCAGGATCGGTAGCACGCAGAGGGGGACTCGGTCGATCCTCGGCTTGCGCATCCCGCCCCTCTGGCCGGCTGAGAGACCGCACGCTCATTTCATGGGTTAACTTAGGCATACGGAGTTCATTCCCAGTCTAAGCCTACGGAGTTCATTCCCAGTCTAAGATCGGACTGGACCGAGGGTTGCAGCAGCACATGCTGGGCTCGAGCATGTGCTGGTGCTACATTTTTCTTCGTCGGGGCACCATCGTCGAAGCATCGTCGGAGAACCTGACCGGCGGCATTAGGGTTCCGGCGATCGGGGGTGCCGGGGGGTGTGTGCACATGATGTGCGATGGGTGCTGGTACTTAGCCCTTATATTGGCCCCCTATCCCTCATCAAACTCGAGAACTCACACCCCCTTAAAGAGCATTTGAGATTTTACAGGTTTGCTGCCAGTAGCCATTAAAGTGTCTGAAATGGGGACACTTTTTCAAATGGTCACAAAATCTTGTACACTTTGAGTTCTTAGCTGAAATTTTTTTTGCATGCCAACAAAAATACAAGGATCATGTCTACCAAGTTTGGGACCAAAACTCTTTCCGAAAAAATTTTAAAAAATCCCGAACCGCAAAAAGTTTTAAAAATCGTGAAAAATAGAAAACGAGTCGTCTTGCCATGAAACTTTACGTGAAGGCTTAAGGGACCATTGTATGAATTTAGAAGCCATAAAAATGGCATTGGCACGCAGAAATATAAAGATGTGCCTAAACCCGCCTACCACCCTATCGATCCACGGCTTGCGCATCCCGTCTCTCTGGCCAGGGTAGTGCCCGCCCGCCTGTCTGCTCGCCCGCCCGCTCGTGTCATCAGTTGGCTTAGGCATACGTAGTTCATTCCCAGTCTAAGATGGGACTAGATCGAGGGTTGTGGCAACAGGATTGGCAGCACACAAAGGGGGACCCAGTTGATCCTCGGCTTGCACATCCCGCCCCTCTGGCTGGCTAAGTGCCCGCACGCTCGTTTCGTGGTTTGACTTTGGCATACGGAGTTCATTCCCTGTCTAATCATACGGAGTTCATTCCCAGTCTAAGATCAGACCAGATTGAGGGTTGCGGTGGCACATGCTGGGCTCGAGCATGTGCTGGTGCTGCATTTTTCTTCGTCGAGGCACCATTACCGGAGCATCGTCGGAGAACCTGACCGACGGCATTGGGGTTTCGGCGATTGAGGGGTCGAGGGGGGTGTGCGCACATGATGTGAGATGGATGCTGGTACTTGGCCCTTATGTTGGCCCCCTATCCCTCATCAAACCTTGAGAACTCACACCCCCTTAAAGAGCATTTGAGATTTTACAGGTTTGCTGCTAGTAGCCATTAAAGTGTCTAAAATGGGGACACTTTTTTCAAATGGTCACAAAGTCTTGTACACTTTGAGTTTTTAGCTGAAATTTTTTGTGCATGCCAACAAAAATAGAAGGATCACGTCTACTAAGTTTGCGGCCAAAAAGCCTTCCGAAAAAATTTTAAAAAATCCTGAATCGTAAAAAGGTTTGAAAATTGTGAAAAATAAAAAACGAGTCGTCTTGCCATGAAACTTCACGTGAAGGCTTAAGGGACCATTGTATGAATTTACAAGCCATAAAAATGGCATTGGCACGCAGAAATATGAAGATGTGCCTAAACCCACCTACCACCCTATCGATCCACGGTGTCACGGACTAAGCTTTCTCTCAACAAGCAATAGACCGTACGGCACTTGAATTGTTGCTCCCAACCAAGTCAGCCTTCAATAGATCGATATCTGAAAAAATAACCATAAGCTATGGTTAGTCACAAGCATTTACAATAAGGCACAACATATCGAGATCAATCTCAAGCACACACACAAGAAGGCATATTCGTATCAAGAAAAAGAAAAACACATCGAGGCAACAATCGGGACATTCAATCAGGATGAGTTTTATTATAAACGAGACTCATACATCGGGACCTCCCACCGTCACCAGGGCCAGGGGGCAGCCCTTGGTGGGTGGCCTAAGCTCGCATAACAACTGGTGAGACAACCCAACACTACACTGCCGGCTCACCCCCTAAAGAGCCTTAGAGATTTTAGAGCTATGCTACCAGTAACCATTACAATGTTTGAAATGGGGACACTTTTCCTAGCACAAGGGATCTACCCGGCCATGGCCCTATACATGGGTGGCTCATGGCAACCTAAGTCTCGGTCATGGCCCTATACAAGGTTGGCTCATGACATCCTCCCCTCACCTATTCTATCGACGTCCTCGTCAACTTGCTGGCTTGAAATTCTTCAATCTTTCTTTGAAATCTCTGGAGGTTGTGTTATCTCTCCCAGCTAGTTTCTTCTGGTCCTAATCCTTCCCACTTCACTAAGTACTCTCAAACTAGTCTTCAAGATATCTTGGTTTCCCTATCAGCTAAGATCTCTTTGCCTCGATGCTCTGAGGGTGGCTTCATGGTGATGGTGACTCTGGTTGGCTCCCTTCGACTAGCATCTATAGGATCTGCATGGAAAGGTTTCAAGTTGCTCACATGAAATACTGGGTGCACCTTCATCCACTTTGGTGGGTTAATTTTGTAAGAAGCATTCCCCACCATGGAAAGGACCCTTACTGGACTTTCATATTTACGCACCAATCTACGATCTCTCTTTCTCAGGAACCTAGTTTGTTCAGGAACTAGTCGGACAAGAACCAAATCACCAGCTTGAAATTGTTGAGCTCTACGACCCTTGTCTGCCCATTTTTTCATCCGTTTTGATGCTTTCTCCAGGTAGGCTTATGTAATCTCTGTGTTTTATTTCCACTATTTGCTAAGATTGAAGGCTCTCGGATTCTTTCCTCCATATTGTTCTAAGGAAGAATGGGGTAGCCTTGGTAATTGTTCGATGACCACCTCAAATGGGCTCTTGTTGGTGGAAGAGCTTTTGTTGGAATTAAAGCAGAGTTGAGTCATATCTAATAATGAAGGCCAGTCTTTCTGATTAGCTTGAACAAAATGCCTCAAGTATTCTTCTAATAATCCGTTGAACCATTCTGTTTGACCATCGATTTGGGGGTGATAGCTTGAGGAGATGTTGAGTTGGGACCTCAATATCTTGAAAAGTTCTATCCAGAAGGACCTCGTGAATCTCAGATCTCAATCGCTGACAATGTTTTGAGGGAGGCCCCAGTATTTGACCACATGTTTGAATAATAGTCGAGCTGTGTCTTCCGCTGTGCAATACTTGAGAGCAAAAATGAATGTGGCATACTTAGAGAACCGATCAATTACCACCAAAATCGCTCCAAGGTCACCAACCTTGGGTAGGCTTGAAATGAAATCGAGAGAGATGCTTTCCCAAGGTCTGGTGGGTACTGGTAGTGGTTCAAGCATGCCTGCAGGTTTCCTCCTTTCAACCTTGTCTTGTTGGCAAATGAGGCAAGTCTTCGTATAGTCCATCACATCTTGTCGTATGTGAGGCCAATAGTATCCCTGTTTCAATAACACCAAAGTGCGTTGCCAACTCGGGTGTCCTGCCCATGGTGTGTTATGACATTCCCTCATTAGCATCTGTCTCAGACCTTTTGTTCTTGGCATAAATACTCGAGGTCCCTTGGTCCATAGGACCCCGTTTTCTTGCCAGAAGTACTTGGACTTCCCTTCTTCCACTAGCTTCAGGATGGCACAAGCTTGCGAGTCCTTCCCTAAGTGATCTCCAATTAACTTGTAAATGTCTGTAATGGCTCTACTAGCCGCCATTGGGGCAATTCTTCTAAGGGCCACTAGATCTGCTCGTCTGCTCAATGCATCAACCACTTGATTGGTCTTTCTAGCAGTGTGCTCAAAACAAAAGTCGAATTCCACTAAAAATTTCTGCCACCTAGCTTGTTTTGTCGTAAGCCTTGGTTGGGTGAGAAAATGGCTAACGGTCGTATTGTTTGTCTTCACGACAAAGTGTGAACCCAACAAGTAATGTCACCAAGCCCTTAAGCAGTGAACCACCATGAGGAGTTCTTTTTCCTGAGCCATATATTTCCTTTCAGCTTCACTTAGCTTTCTACTTTTAAATGCTACCGGGTGATGTTGTTGCAAAAGCACTCATCCAATAGCAAAATCGGATGCATCCATCTGAACTTTGAAGGGCTTTTCAATATCAGGGAGAGCTAAGATGGGATCCTTCATAACAGCATCCTTCAATCCCTCGAAGGCCTCTTGGCACTCACTCGTCCAACACCATTTACGCTCCTTCTTCAATAGCTCTATGAGAGATGTGGTCTTACGAGAGTACCCTTCCACAAACCTTCTATAGTAGTTGGCTAGTCCCAAAATAAGTGGAGCTCACTAACATTCTTCGGTGTTGTCCACTCCTTAATGGCCCTAACCTTTCCCATGTCTATTCGAATGTGGCCACATTCGACAATGTGATCGAGAAAATGGATTCGGGTCTGAGCAAATGCACACTTCTCCCTTTTTACGTATAACTGGTGGTCATGTAATCTTTGAAGTACCTGGCACAGGTGCTCTTGATGCTCTTCCAAAGTGGAGCTATATACCACTATATCGTCTAAATAGATGACTACAAATTTGTCTAAGTAGTCATGGAACACCTGATTCATCAATGTACAAAATGTGGCAGGAGCATCGGTCAGTCCAAAAGGCATAACAAGAAATTCAAATGCGCCATACCATGTCACACAAGTGGTCTTTGGCTCATCTCCCTCAGTGATTCAGACCTGATGGTAGCCAGATCTCAGGTCCAATTTGGAGAAGTACTTGGCCCGGCTCAATTGATCAAACAAGTCTGCTATAAGGGGAATGGGATATTTTTTTCTCACGGTGACTTTGTTCAGGGCCCTGTAGTCAACACATAATCACAAACTTCCGTCGTGCTTCTTTTGAAATAGCACTGGCACTCCAAAAGGAGCCTTTGATGGTCTGATGAACTCGACTTGTAGCAACTCATCTAACTGCTTTCTTAGTTCAGCCAACTCTGGTGGGGCCATGTGGTAGGGCGCTCTAGTAGGGGGTTTCACTCCTGGGAGGAGCTCGATTCCATGGTCCACTGCTCGTCGAGGGGGTAGAACTTGAGGCAACATCTCTGGCATCACCTTTTCGAATTCTTCTAACACTTTTTCCACACCATCAGGTATGGGTTCTACTTCTGACCCTTCTTTGTAAATCGGCACCACCATAAAGGAGGGTTCCCCTCTTTTTATCCCTTTCTTAAACTGCAAAGCTGAAATCATTTTCTTCCCACTCTTTGGTAGGATGTTGGTTGGCACCACACATGGGTGTTCTCCTAAGAACAACAAGCAGCTAGCGGCGGGGATAGGGATAACCTGAGCCAACATCATGAAGTCCAATCCAAGGACAACATCAAAGTCATCCATGGGGGAAACTGTAAAGTCTACCTTCCCCTCCCATGGCCCCAATCGGGTTGTCACACTTTTGAAGCTTCCACTGATCGTAAAGGCTGGCAAATTGACCGTCTTCATTCGTCCACAGTCTTTACTAATCTGAATACCACACCTTTTTACTTCTTCTGCTGTGATGAAAGTGTCAGTTGCACCCGTATCCACCATGGCCTTGGTGGCTTTCTCATTGATCATCAAGTTCACATACATCAAGCCTCTACTCTACTCTTTCTTTATAGTGTTCAATTGGGTATGGAGGGCATTGAGGAACCTTATTGAACCCATCCTGGCTGGCTCCTCTTCAGCTTCTTCAATGCTCTCTGGCACTTTTTTGGACTCTTGAGATGAGGTCCTTAAGGCATTAAGGGTTCCCCTGTGCAAGCATTCAGCCACCCAATGCGGCCCCTTACAAAGAAAGCAAGCTAGCGGTTGTCTAGGCTTGAAAATCCCTACGTTGCTTGTCTTGGGCTGGGTGCTATCTCGACCAAAGGACCTCCTGTCTGATCCCCCACTGAAGGGTCGATCCAACCTAGTCATCTTTCCCCCACTCCCAAAATTAAAGCTACTACCAGCTGATGGAGGATTTTTCCGTTTTAAAGAGCCATCATTGTAATCGTGAAGACGTTCAGCTGCAGCCATGGCCGTGGCCACATCTTGCACTTTCTGCCTTTGTAGTTCTGTCCTTGCCCAAGGCTTAAGGCCCTCAAGAAAATAGAACATCTTGTCCTTTTCGAACATGTCCCGAATATCCAACATCAGGGTGGAAAAGCTCATCACAAATTCCCGCACCGTTTCGGTTTGCACCAACTCTCGAAGTCTCCTTCGAGCCATGTACTCCACATTTTCAAGGAAAAACTGTTTTTTCAATTCTCACTTCAGATCCATCCAAGTCTTAATCGGGCACTCGTCATCGACAAACTTGGAGCGCCACCATAGCTTGGCATCCCCTGTGAGGTACATCGACGTCATTGTCACCTTGTCTTCCTCTAAATTTATGTGTACAGCTCGAAAGTATTGCTCTATGTCAAACAAGAAATTTTCAAGTTCCTTAGCATCCCTTGCCCCCTTATAGCATCGAGGCTCCGGCACCTTGGGCCTTTGTCCCCTTTCCATCAAACTTGAACCCGATCTGGCCACAACCATTTGTAGGATGCTCACCTATGCTCTAAGCTCCTCAAACTCCTTTTGGAGAATGTTCAAGGCATCTCTAGCCTCTTCGCTCACATTGTGGAGAGTATCGGACAACTCCCGTTGAGTTGTCTCGATCTCCCTCACTCGGTCTTTTGTCACCATATGAGTTTTCATTGCGGTCACCGCAGCCTCAAGTTCCTCAATTCTCTGTCGATGATCCGGTCCACTATTTGTGGCCATCTCATCCATTTTTCTAGCACTTCTCAACCGTGCTCTGATACCACATGTCACAGACTAAGCTTTCTCTCAACAAGCAATAGACCGTGCGGCACTTGAATGGGTGCTCCCAACCAAGTTAGCCTTCAATAGATCAATATCTGAACAAATAACCATAAGCTATGGTTAGTCACAAGCATTCACAATAAGGCACAACATATCGAGATCAATCTCATGCACACACACAAGAAGGCATATTCGCATCAAGAAAAAAAAAACACATCGAGGCAACAATCGGGACATTTAATCGGGATGAGTTTTATTATAAACGGGACTCATACATCGGGACCTCCCACCGTCACCAGGGCCAGGGGGGCAGCCCTTGGTGGGAGGCCTAAGCTCGCATAGCAACCGGTGAGATAGCCCAACACTACGCTGCCGGCTCACCCCCCTAAAGAGCCTTAGAGATTTTAGAGCTATGCTACCAGTAACCATTACAATGTTTGAAATGGGGACACTTTTCCAAGCACAAGGGATCTACCTGGCCATGGCCCTATACATGGGTGGCTCATGGCAACCTAAGTCCCGGTCATGGCCCTATACAAGGTTGGCTCAAGACACATGGCTTGCGCATCCTGTCTCTCTGGCCGACGTAGTGGCCACCCGCTCGTTTCGTCGGTTGGCTTAGGCATATGGAGTTTATTCCCAGTCTAAGATCGGACCAGACCGAGGGTTGTGGTAGCAGGATCGGCAGCACGTAGAGGGGGACCCGACCAATCCCCAGCTTGCGATCCCGTCCCTCTGGCCGGTTGAGCGCCCGCAAGCTCATTTCGTGGGTTGACTTAGGCATACAGAGTTCATTCCCAGTCTAAGCATATGGAGTTCATTCCCAGTCTAACATTGGACCAGATCAAGGGTTGCGGTAGCACATGCTGGGCTCTGGCATGTGCTGGTGCCGCATTTTTCTTTGTCGAGGTACCATCGGCGGAGCATCTCTGGAGAACCTGATCGGCGACATTAGCGTTCCAGCGATCGGGGGGGCTGAGGGGGGTGTGCGCACATGATGTGCGATGGGTGCTGGTACTTGGCCCTTATATTGGCCCCCTATCCCTCATCAAACCTCGAGAACTCACACCCCCTTAAAGAGGATTTGAGATTTTACAGGTTTGCTGCCAGTAGCCATTAAAGTGTCTGAAATGGGGACACTTTTTTCAAATGGTTACAAAATCTTATACACTTCGAGTTTTTAGCTAAATTTTTTTGTGCACGCCAACAAATATACAAGGATCACATCCACCAAGTTTGGGGATAAACTCCTTCCGAAAAAATTTTAAAAAATCCCAAACCGCAAAAAATTTTGAAAATCGTGAAAAAGAGAAAACGAGTCGTCTTGCCATTAAACTTCACGTGAAGGCTTAAGGGACCATTGTATGAATTTACAAGCCATAAAAATGGCATTGGCATGCAGAAATAAGAAGATGTGCCTAAACCCACCATCCAACCTATCAATCCACGGCTTACGCATCTTGTCTCTCTGGCCGGCGTAGTGCCTTCCCGCCCGCTCGTTTCGCCGGTTGGCTTAGGCATACGGAGTTCATTCCTAGTCTAAGATCAGACCAGACCGAGGGTTGGCACAGCAGGATCGGTAGCATGCAGAGAGGGACTCGACTGATCCCCGGCTTGCGCATCCTGCCCCTCTGGTCGACTGAGCGCCCGTACGCTCGTTTCGTGGGTTGACTTAGGCATACGGAGTTCATTCCCAGTCTAAGCATACGGAGTTCATTCCCAGTCTAAGATCAGATCAGACCGAGGGTTTCGGTAGCACATGCTGGGCTCGGGCATGTGCTGGTGGCATATTTTTCTTCGTCGGGGCACCATCGCTGGATTATCTCTGGAGAACCTGATCGGTGGCATTGGGGTTCCAGCGATCGGGGGGGCCAAGGCGGGTGTGCGCACATGATGTGCGATGGGTGCTGGTACTTGGATCTTATATTGGCTCCCTATCCCTCATCAAACCTCGAGAACTCACACCCCCTTAAAGAGCATTTGAGATTTTACAGGTTTGCTGCTAGTAGCCAGTAAAGTGTCTAAAATGGGGTCACTTTTTTCAACTGGTCACAAAATCCTGTACACTTTGAGTTTTAAGCTGATTTTTTTTGTGCATGCCAACAAAAATACAAGGATCACGTCTACCAAGTTTGGGGCCAAAACTCCTTCTTAAAAAAGTTTAAAAAATCTTGAACCGTAAAAAGTTTTGAAAATCGTTATAAATAGAAAACGAGTTGTCTTGCCATGAAACTTCACGTGAAGGCTTAAGGGACCATTGTATGAATTTACAAGCCATAAAAATGGCATTGGCATGTAGAAATATGAAGATGTGCCTAAACCCACCTACCACCCTATCGATCCACGGCTTGCTCATCCCGTCTCTCTGGCCGACGTAGTGCCCGCCCGCCCGCTTGTTTCGTAGGTTGGCTTAGGCATGCGAAGTTCATTCTTAGTCTAAGATCTGATTGGACCGAGGGTTGCGGCAGCACATGCTGGGCTCGGGCATGTGCTGGTGCCACATTTTTCTTCGTCGGGGCACCATCGTCGGGGAACCTGACTGATGGCATTAGGGTTCCGGCGATCGAGGGGGCCGGGGGGGTGTGCGCACGTGATGTGCGGTTGGTGCTGGTACTTGGCCCTTACATTGGCCCCCTATCCCTCATCAAACCTTGAGAACTCACACCCCCTTAAAGAGCATTTGAGATTTTACAGGTTTGCTGCCAGTAGCCATTAAAGTGTCTGAAATGGGGACACTTTTTTCAAATGGTCACAAAATCTTGTACACTTCGAGTTTTTAGCTGATTTGTTTTATGCATGCCAAAAAAAATTCAAGGATCATGTCTACCAAGTTTGGGGCCAAAAATCCTTTCACAAAAATTTTAAAAAATCTCAAACCGCAAAAAGTTTCAAAAATCAAGAAAAATAGAAAATGAGTTGTCTTGCCATGAAACTTCACGCGAAGGCTTAGGGGACCATTGTATGAATTTACAAGCCATAAAAATGGTATTGACATCCAGAAATATGAAGATGTGCCTAAACCCACCTACCACCCTATCGATACACGGCTTGCTATCCCGTCTCTCTAGCCGGCGTAGTGACCGCCCGCTCGCCCGCCCGCTCGTTTCGTCGGTTGGCTTAGGCATACGGAGTTCATTCCCAGTCTAAGATCGAACCTGATCGAGAGTTATGGCAGCAGGATCGGCAGCACGCAGAGGTGGACCTGATCGATCTCCAGTTTGCGCATCCCTCCCCTTTGGCCAGTTGAGAGCCCGTATGCTCCTTTCGTGGGTTGACTTAGGCATACGGAGTTGATTCTCAGTCTAAGCATACGGAGTTGATTCCCGTCTAAGCATACGGAGTTCATTCCCTGTCTAAGATCGAACCGGACCGAGGGTTACGGCAGCACATGCTGGGCTCGGGCATATGCTGGTTTCATATTTTTCTTCGCCGGGGCACCATCGCTGGAGCATCGTCGGAGAACCTGACCCGCGACATTGGGGTTCCTACGATTGGGGGGACCGGGGGGGTGTGCGCGCATGATGTGCGATGGGTGCTTGTACTTGGCATTTATATTGGCCCCCTATCCCTCATCAAACCTCAAGAAGTCACACCCCCTTAAAAAGCTTTTGAGATTTTACAGGTTTGCTGCCAGTAGCCATTAAAGTGTCTGAAATGGGGACACTTTTTTCGAATGGTCACAAAATCTTGTACACTTCGAGTTTTTGGCTAATTTTTTTTATGCATGCCAAAAAAAATACAAGGATCACGTCCACCAAGTTTGGGGCCAAAAATCATTCCAAAAAAATTTTTAAAAATCTCAAACCGTAAAAAGTTTCAAAAATCGTGGAAAATAGAAAACGAGTCGTCTTGCCATGAAACTTCACATGAAGGCTTAAGTGACCATTGTATGAATTTACAAGCCATAAAAATGGCATTGGCACACAGAAATATGAAGATGTGCCTAAACCCACCTACCACCCTATCGATCCACGGTTTGCGCATCTCGTCTCTCTGGCCGGCGTAGTGCCCGCCTGCCCGCCCACCCGCTCGTTTCGTCGGTTGGGTTAGGCATACGTAGTTCATTCCTAGTCCAAGATCAGACCAAACCAATGGTTATGGCATCAGGATCGGCAGCACGCAGAGGGGGACCCAACCGATCACCGACTTGCGCATCCCGCCCCTCTGGCCGGCTAAGCGCCCGCACACTCGTTTCGTGGATTGACTTAGGCATACAGAGTTCATTCCCAGTCTAAGCATACGGAGTTCATTTCCAGTGTAAGATCAGATCGGACCAAGGTTTACGGTAGCACATGCTGGGCTCGGGCATGTGCTGGTGCTTCATTTTTCTTCGTCGGGGCACCATCGTCGGAGCATCACCGGAGAACCTGATCGGCAGCATTGGGGTTCCGACGACCGAGGGGGTCGGGGGTGGTGTGCGCACATGATGTGCGATGGGTGCTGGTACTCGGCCCTTATATTGTCCCCTTATCCCTCATCAAACCTCGAGAACTCACACCCCCTTAAAGAGCATTTGAGATTTTACAGGTTTGCTGCCAGTAGCCATTAAAGTGTCCGAAATGGGGACACTTTTTTCAAATGGTCGCAAAATCTTGTACACTTCGAGTTTTTAACTGATTTTTTATGCATGCCAACAAAAATACAAGGACCACGTCTACCAAGTTGGGGGCCAAAACTCCTTCCGAAAAAATTTTAAAAAATCTAGAATGACAAAAAGTTTCAAAAATCGTAATAAATAGAAAACGAGTCATCTTGCCAAGAAACTTAACGTGAAGGCTTAAGGGACCATTGTATGAATTTACAAGACATAAAAATGGCATTGGCACGCAGAAATATGAAGATATGCCTAAACCCACCTACCACCCTATCGATGCACGGCTTGCGCATCCCGTCTCTCTGGCCGGCGTAGTGCCCGCCCACCCGTCCGCCCGCTCGTTTCGTCGGTTGGCTTAAGCATACAGAGTTCATTCCCAGTCTAAGATCGGACCAGACCGAGGGTTTCGGCAACAAATACTGGGCTCTAGCATGTGTTGGTGCCACAGTTTTTTTCACCGGGGCACTATAGTCGGAGCATCGTCGGAGAACCTGACCGGCGGCATTGGGGTTCCGATGATCGGGTGGGTTGAGGGGGGTGTGCGCACATGATGTGCGATGGGTGCTGGTACTTGGCCCTTATATTGGCCCCCTATCCCTCATCAAACCTCGAGAAGTCACACCCTCTTAAAGAGCATTTGAGATTTTACAGGTTTGCTACCAATAGCCATTAAAGTGTCTGAAATGGGGACACTTTTTTCAAATGGTCACAAAATCTTGTACACTTCAAGTTTTTAGCTGAATTTTTTTGTGCATGCCAAAAAAAATACAAGGATCACGTCTACCAAGTTGGGGCCAAAACTCCTTTCGAAAAAATTTTAAAAAATCCCGAACCGCAAAAAGTTTCAAAAATCATGAAAAATAGAAAATGAGTCGTCTTGCCCTGAAACTTCACGTGAAGGCTTAAGGGACCATTGTATGAATTCACAAGCCCTAAAAATGGCATTGGCATGCAGAAATATGAAGATGTGCCTAAGTCCACCTACCACCCTATCGATCCAAGGCTTGCGCATCCCGTCTCTCTGGCCGGGGTAGTGCCCGCCCGCTTGCCCTTCCGCTCGTCTCGTCGGTTGGCTTAGGCATACGGAGTTCATTCCCAATCTAAGATCAGACTGGACCGAGGGTTACAGTAGCACATGCTGGGCTCAGGCATGTGCTGGTGCCATATTTTTCTTCGCTAGAGCATTACCGGAGAACCTGACCGGTGGCATTGGGGTTCCGGTGATCGGGGGGCCGGGGCGGGTGTGCGCACATGATGTGTGATGGGTGCCAGTACTTGGCCCTTATATTGGCCCCCTATCCCTCATCAAACCGCAAGAACTCACCACCCCTTAAAGAGCGTTTGAGATTTTACAGGTTTGCTGTCAGTAGCCATTAAAGTGTCTTAAATGGGGACACTTTTTTCAAATAGTCACAAAATCTTGTACACTTCGAGTTTTTAGCTAATTTTTTTGTGCATGACAAAAAAATACAAGGATCACGTCTACCAAGTTTGGGGCCAAAAACCCTTTCGAAAAAATTTTGAAAAATCTCAAACCGTAAAAAGTTTTAAAAATCATGAAAAATAGAAAACGAGTCGTCTTGCCATGAAACTTCACGTGAAGCCTTAAGGGACCATTGTGCGAATTTACAAGCCATAAAAATGGCATTCGCACGCAGAAATGTGAAGATGTGCCTAAACCCACCTACCACCCTATCGATCCACAGCTTGCGCATCTCGTCTCTCTGGCCAGCGTAGTGCCCGCCCGCTCTTTTCATCTGTTGGCTTAGGCATATAGAGTTCATTCCCAGTCTAAGATCGGATTGGACTGAGGGTTCTGACAGCAGGATCGGCAGCACGTAGAGGGGGACCCGGTCGATCCTCAGCTTGCGCATCCCGCCCCTCTGGCCGGCTGAGCGCCCGCACGCTCGTTTCGTGGGTTGACTTAGGCATACGGAGTTCATTCCCAGTCTAAGATCAGACCGGACTGAGGGTTGCGGTGGCACATGCTGGGCTCGGGCATGTGCTGGTGCTGCATTTTTCTTCGTCGGGGCACCATCGTCGGAGCATCATCGGAGAACCTGACCGACGGCATTGGGGTTCCGGTGATCGAGAGGGCCGGGGGGTGTGCGCACGTGATGTACGATGGGTGCTAGTACTTGGCCCTTGTATTGGCCCCCTATCCCTCATCAAACCTCGAGAACTCACACCCCCTTAAACAGCATTTGAGATTTTACAGGCTTGCTGCCAGTACCCGTTAAAGTGTCTAAAATGGGGACACTTTTTTTAAATGGTCACAAAATCTTGTACACTTCGAGTTTTTAGCTGAATTTTTTTGTGCATGCCAAAAAAAATACAAGGACCATGTCTACCAAGTTTGGGGAAAAAACTCCTTCCGAAAAAATTTTGAAAAATCCTGAACCATAAAAAGTTTCAAAAATCGTGAAAAATAGAAAACGAGTCGTCTTGCCATGAAACTTCACGTGAAGGCTTAAGGGACCATTGTATGAATTTACAAGCCATAAAAATGGAATTGGCATGCAAAAATATGAAGATGTGCCTAAACCCACCTACCACCCTATCGATCCATGGCTTGCGCATCCCGTCCCTCTGGCCGGCGTAGTGCCCGCTCGCCCGCCCGCTCGTTTCGTCGGTTGGCTTAGGCATACGGAGTTCATTCCCACTCTAAGATCAGACCAGACCAAGGGTTGCAGCAGCAAATGCTGGGCTTGGGCATGTGCTGGCGCCGCATTTTTCTTCACCGGGGCACCATCGTCGAGGCATCGTCGAAAAACCTGACCGACAGCATTGTGGTTTCGATGATCGGGGGGGCCGGGTGGGTGTGCGCACATGATGTGTGATGGGTACTGGTACTTGGCCCTTATATTGGCCCCCTATCCCTCATCAAACCTCGAGAACTCACACCCCCTTAAAGAGCATTTGAGATTTTACAGGTTTGTTGCCAGTAGCCATTAAAGTGTCTTAAATGGGGACACTTTTTTCAAATGGTCACAAAATCTTGTACACTTCGAGTTTTTAGCTGAAGTTTTTTATGCATGCCAACAAAAATACAAGGATCACTTCTACCAAGTTTGGGACGAAAAATCCTTCCGAAAAAATTTTAAAAAATCCCGAACAGCAAAAAGTTTCAAAAATCGTGAAAAATAGAAAACGAGTCATCTTGCCATGAAACTTCACGTGAATGCTTAAGGGACCATTGTATGAATTTACAAGCCATAAAAGTGGCTTTGGCATGTAGAAATATAAAGATGTGCCTAAACCCACCTACCACCCTATCGATCCATGGCTTACGCATCCCGTCTCTCTGGCCGGCGTAGTGCCCGCCCGCCCGTCCGCCCGCTCATTTTGTCGGTTGGCTTAGGCATACGGAGTTTATTCCCAGTCTAAGATCAGACCAGACCGAGGGTTGTGGCAGCACATGTTGGGCTTGGGCATGTGCTGGTGCCGTATTTTTCTTTACCGGGGCACCATCGCCGGAGCAACGTCGGAGAACCTGACCGACGGCATTGTGGTTCCGACGATCGGGGGGGCTGGGTGGGTGTACGCACATGATGTGCGATGGGTGCTGGTACTTGGCCCTTATATTGGCCTCCTATCCCTCATAAAACCTCGAGAACTCACACCCCCTTACATTTGAGATTTTACAGGTTTGCTGCCAGTAGCCATTAAAGTGTCTTAAATGGGTACACTTTTTTCAAATGGTCACAAAATCTTGTACACTTCGAGGTTTTAGCTGAAGTTTTTTGTGCATGCCAACAAAAATACAAGGATCACGTCTACCAAGTTTGGGGCCAAAAATTCTTTCGAAAAAATTTTAAAAAATCCCGAACTGTAAAAAGTTCCAAAAATCATGAAAAATAGAAAATGAGTCGTCTTGCCATGGAACTTCACGTGAAGGCTTAAGGGACCATTGTATGAATTTACAAGCCATAAAAAAGGCATTGGAATGCAAAAATATGAAGATGTGCCTAAACCCACCTATCACCCTATCGATCCACGGCTTACGCATCCCGTCTCTCTAGCCGGCGTAGTGCCCGCCCGCCCACCTGCCCGCTCGTTTTGTCGGTTGGCTTAGGCATACGGAGTTCATTCCCATTCTAAGATCAGACCAGACTGAGGGTTGCGACAGCAAAATCGACAGCACGCAGAGGGGGACCCGGCCGATCCCCTACTTGTGCATACCGCCCCTCTGGCCGGTTGAGCTCCCGCACGCTTGTTTCGTAGGTTGACTTAGGCATACGGAGTTTATTCCTAGTCTAAGCATACTGAGTTCATTCCCAGTCTAAGATTAGATCGAACTGAGGGTTGCGGCAGCACATGCTGGGCTTGGGCATGTGCTGGTGCCGCATTTCTCTTCGTCGGGGCACCATCACTGGAGTATCGCTAGAGAACCTGACCGGCGGCATTGGGGTTCCGACGATCGGGGGGGCGGGGGGGTGTGCGCACATGATGTGCGATGGGTGCTGGTACTTGGCACTTATATTGAACCTCTATCCCTCATCAAACGTCAAGAACTCACACCCCCTTAAACAGCATTTGATATGTTACAGGCTTGCTGCCAGTAGACGTTAAAGTGTCTGAAATGGGGACACTTTTTTCAAATGGTCACAAAATCTTGTACACTTCGAGTTTTTAGCTGAATGTTTTTGTGCATGCCAACAAAAACACAAGGATCACGTCTACCAAGTTTGGGGTGAAAACTCCTTTCGAAAAAATTTTAAAAAATCCCGAACCATAAAAAGTTTCAAAAATCATGAAAAATAGAAAATGAGTCGTCTTGCCAGGAAGCTTCACGTGAAGGCTTAAGGGACCATTGTATGAATTTACAAGCCATAAAAATGGCATTGGCATGCAGAAATATGAAGATGTGCCTAAACCCACCTACCACCCTATTGATCCACGGCTTGCGCATCCCGTCTCTCTAGCCGACGTAGTGCCCGCCCGCCCGCCCGCTCGTTTCGTCGATTGGCTTAGGCATACAGAGTTCATTCCCAGTCTAAGATCGGACCGGACCGAGGGTTGCAGCAGTAGGATCGGCAGCACGCAGAGGGGGAGCCGGTCGATCCTCGGCTTGTACATCCTGCCCCTCAAGATGGCTGAGCGCCTGCACGCTCATTTTGTGGGTTGACTTAGGCATATGGAGTTCATTCCCAGTCTAAGCATACGAAGTTCATTCCCAGTCTAAGATCTGACCAGACCGAGGGTTGCAGCAGCACATGCTGGGCTCGGGCATATGCTGGTGCCGTATTTTTCTTCACCGGGGCACCATAATCGGAGCATCACCAGAGAACCTGACCAACGGTATTGAGGTTTCGACGATCAGGGGGGCCGGGGGGGTGTGCACACATGATGTGCGATTGGTGCTGGTACTTGGCCCTTATATTGGCCCCCTATCCCTCATCAAACCTTGAGAACTCACACCCCCTTAAAGAGCATTTGAGATTTTACAGGTTTGCTGCTAGTAGCCATTAAAGTGTCTCAAATGGGGACATTTTCTTCAAATGGTCACAAAAACTTGTACACTTCGAGTTTTTAGCTGAATTTTTTTGTGCATGCCAACAAAAATACTAGGATCACGACTACCAAGCTTGGGGCCAAAAGTCCTTCCGAAAAAATTTTAAAAAATCTCAAACCGTAAAAAGTTTCAAAAATCCCAAACCGTAAAAAGTTTCAAAAATCATGAAAAATAGAAAACGAGTCGTCTTGCCATGAAACTTCACGTGAAGGCTTAAGGGACCATGGTATGAATTTACAAGCCATAAAAATGGCATTGGCATGTAAAAATATGAAGATGTGCCTAAACCCACTTACCACCCTATCGATCCACGGCTTGCGCATCCCGTCTCTCTGGCTGACGTAGTGGACGCCCGCCCACCCGCCCGCTCGTTTCGTCAGTTGGCTTCGGTATACGAAGTTCATTCCTAATCTAAGATCAGACCAGACTGAGGGTTGCGGTAGCAGGATCGACAGCACGTAGATGGGGACCCGACAGATCCTCGGCTTGCGCATCTCGCTCCTCTGGCCGACTGAGCACCCGCACGCTAGTTTCGTGGGTTGACTTAGGCATACGGAGTTCATTCCCAGTCTAAGATCGGACCAGACCAAGGGTTGCGGTAGCACATGCTGGGCTCGGGCATGTCCTGGTGCCTAATTTTTCTTCACTGGGGCACCATCGCCGGAGAACCTGACTGGTGGCATTGGGGTTCCGACGATCGGGTGGACCGGGGGGGTGTGCGCACATGATGTGCGATGGGTGCTGGTGCTTGGCCCTTATATTGGCCCGCTATCCCTCATTAAGCCTCAAGAACTCACACCCCCTTAAAGAGCATTTGTGATTTTACAGGTTTGCTACGAGTAGCCATTAAAGTGTCTGAAATGGGAACACTTTTTTCAAATGGTCACAAAATCTTGTACACTTCGAGTTTTTAGCTGAATTTTTTGTGCATGCCAAAAAAAATACAAGGATCACGTCTATCAAGTTTGGGGCCAAAACTCCTTCCGAAAAGATTTTAAAAAATCCCGAACCGCAGAAAGTTTCAAAAATTATGAAAAATAGAAAATGAGTCGTCTTGCCATGAAACTTCACACGAAGGCTTAAGAGACCATTGTATGAATTTACAAGCCATAAAAATGGCATTGGCACATAGAAATATGAAGATGTGCCTAAACCCACCTACCACCCTATCGATCCACTGCTTGCGGATCCCGCCTCTCTGGTCGGCGTAGTGCCCGCCCGTCTACCCGCTCGTTTCGTCGTTGGCTTAGGCATATCGACTTCATTCCCAGTTTAAGATCGGACCAGATCGAGGGTTACGGTAGCACGCAGAGGGGGTCCCAGCCGATCCCTAGCTTGCGCATCCCGCCCTTCTGGCCGGCTGATCCCTGGCTTGCGCATCCCGCCTCTCTGGCCGGCTTAGTACCTGTCCACCCACCCACTCGTTTCGTCGATTGGCTTAGGCATACGAAGTTCATTCCCAGTATATGATCAGACCAGATCGAGAGTTGCAGCAGCAGGATCGGTAGCACGCAGAGGGGGACCCAGCCGATCCCCGGCTTATGCATCCCGCCCCTCTAGCCGACTGAGCTCCCGCACGTTCGTTTCATGGGTTGACTTAGGCATACGGAGTTCATTCCCAGTCTAAGCATATGGAATTCATTCCCAGTCTAAGATCAGATCAGACCGAGGGTTAGGGCAGCACGTGTTGGGCTCGGGCATGTGCTGGTCCAGCATTTTTGTTCACCGGGGCACCATCGTCAGAGAACCTGACTGGAGCATTGGGGTTCCGACGATCTGGGGGGTCGGGGGGGTCTGCGCACTTGATATGCGATGGGTGCTGGTGCTTGGCTCTTATATTGGCCCCCTATCCCTCATCAAACCTCGAGAACTCACACCCCCTTAAAGAGCATTTGAGATTTTACAGGTTTGCTGCCAGTAGCCATTAAAGTGTCTGAAATGGAGACACTTTTCTCAAATGGTCACAAAATCTTGTAAACTTCGATTTTTTAGCTGAATTTTTTTATGCAAGCCAACAAAAATACAGGGATCACGTCTACCAAGTTTGGGGCCAAAACTCCTTCTGAAATAATTTTAAAAAATCAGGAATCGTAAAAAGTTTCAAAAATAATGAAAAATAGAAAACGAGTCGTCTTGCCATGAAACTTCACACGAAGGCTTAAGGGACCATTGTATGAATTTACAAGCCATAAAAATGGCATTGGCACACAGAAATATGAAGATGTGCCTAAACCCACCTACCACCCTATAGATCCACGGCTTGCGCATCCCGCCTCTCTGGCCGGCGTAGTGCCAGCCCGTCCGCCCACTCGTTTCGTCGGTTGACTTAGGCATAGGGAGTTCATTCCCTGTCTAAGATCAGACCGGACCGAGGGTTGTGGCAGCAGGATTGGCAGCACGTAGAGGGGGCCCGGTCGATCCCGAGCTTGTGTATCCCACCCCTCTAGCCGACTGAGCGCCCGCACACTCGTTTCGTGGGTTGACTTAGGGATACAGAGTTCATTCCCAGTCTAAGCATACGAGTTCATTCCCACTCTAAGATCGGACCGGACCGAGGGTTGCGGTAGCACATGTTGGGCTCGGGCATGTGCTGGTACCGCATTTTTCTTCGTCGGGGCACCATCGTCGGAGCATCGCTGGAGAACCTGACCGGCGGCATTGGGGTTCCGGCTATCGGGGGGCTGGGGGGTTCACACATGATGTGCGATGGGTGCTGGTGCTTGGCCCTTATATTGGCCCCCTATCCCTCATCAAACCTCAAGAACTCACACCCCCTTTAAAGAGCATTTGAGATTTTACAGGTTTGCTGCCAGTAGCCATTAAAGTGTCTGAAATGGGGACACTTTTTTCAAATGGTCACAAAATCTTGTACACTTCGAGCTTTTAGCTGAATGTTTTTATGCATGCCAATAAAAATACAAGGATCACGTCTACCAAGTTTGGGGACAAAACTCCTTCCAAAAGAATTTTAAAAAATCTCGAACAGCAAAAAGTTTCAAAAATCGTGAAAAATAGAAAACAAGTCGTCTTGCCATGAAACTTCACACGAAGGCTTAAGGGACCATTGTAAGAATTTACAAGCCAAAAAAATGGCATTGGCATGCAGAACTATGAAGATCTGCCTAAACCCACCTACCACCCTATCGATCCACGGCTTGCATGTCCCACCTCTCAGGCCGGCGTAGTGCCCGCCCACCCACCCGCTCGTTTCGTCGGTTGGCTTCGGCACACGAAATTAATTCCTAGTCTAAGATCGGACCAGACCAAGGGTTGCGACTGCACGCAAAGGGGGACCCGATCGATCCCCGGCTTGCGTATCCCACCCCTCTGGCCGGTTGAATGCCTGCACGCTCATTTCGTGGGTTGACTTAGGCATACGAAGTTCATTCCCAGTCTAAGCATATGGAGTTCATTCCCAGTCTCAAATCAGACCGAACCGAGGGTTGTGGCAGCAAATGTTGGGCTTGGGCATGTGCTGATGCCGCATTTTTCTTCGCCGGGGCACCATCGCCGGAGCATCGTCAGAGAACCTGATCGACGGCATTGGGGCTCCGATGATCGGGGGGGCCAGGGGGTGTTCACACATGATGTACGATGTGTGCTGGTGCTCGGCCCTTATATTGGCCCCATATCCCTCATCAAACCTCGAGAACTCACACCCCCTTAAACAACATTTGAGATTTTACAGGTTTGCTGCCAGTAGCAATTAAAGTGTCTGAAATGGGGACACTTTTTTCAAATGGTCACAAAATCTTGTACACTTTGAGTTTTTAGCTCAATGTTTTTGAGCATGCCAAAAAAAAGACAAGGATCATGTCTACCAAGTTTGGGGCTCAAACTCTTACCGAAAAAATTTTAAAAAATCCCGAATCGCAAAAAGTTTCAAAAATCATGAAAAATAGAAAAAGCCGTCTTGCCATGAAACTTTACACGAAGGCTTAATGGACCATTGTATGAATTTACAGGCCATAAAAATGGTATTGGCATGTAGAAATATGAAGATGTGACTAACCCCACCTACCACCTATCGATCCACGGCTTGCGTATCCCGCCTCTCTGGCCAGCGTAGTGCCCGCTCGGCCGCCCTCTCATTTCATCAGTTGGCTTAGGCATATAGAGTTCATTCCCAGTCTAAGATCGGACCGGACCGATGGTTAAGACAGCAGGATTGGCAGACGTAGAGGGGGACCCGACCGATCCCTGGCTTGCACATCCCGCCCCTCTGGCCGGCTGAGCGCCCGCACGCTCGTTTCGTGGGTTGACGTAGGCATACAGAGTTCATTACCAGTCTAAGCATACGGAGTTCATTCCCAGTCTAAGATCAGGCCAGACCGAGGGCTGCGACAGCACATGCTGGGCTCAGGCATGTGCTAGTGCCGCATTTTTCTTCGTCAGGGCACCATCACCGGAGCATCGCCGGAGAACCTGACCGACGGCATTGGGGTTTCGACGATCGAGGGGGCCGGGAAGGGGTTCACACATGATGTGCGATGGGTGCGGGTACTTGGCCCTTATATTGGCCCCTTATCTCTCATCAAACCTCAAGAACTCAAACCCCTTAAAGAGCATTTGAGATTTTACAGGTTTGCTGCCAGTAGCCATTAAAGTGTCTAAAATAGGGACACATTTTTCAAATGGTCACAAAATCTTGTACACTTCCAGTTTTTAGCTGAATTGTTTTGTGCATGCCAACAAAAATACAAGGATCACGTCTACCAAGTTTGGGCCAAAACTCCATCCGAAAAAATTTTAAAAAATCCCATACCGTAAAAACTTTCAACAATCATGAAAAATAGAAAACGAGTCGTCTTGCCATGAAACTTTACATGAAGCCTTAAGGGACCATTGTATGAATTTACAAGCCATCAAAATGGCATTGCCATGTAGAAATATGAAGATGTGCCTAAACCCACCTACCACCCTATCGATCCACGGCTTGCGCATCCCGCCTCTCTGACTGGCGTAGTGGCCGCCCGCCCGCCCGCCCCTCGTTTCGTCGGTTGGCTTAGGCATATGGAGTTCATTCCCAGTCTAAGATTGGACCAGACCAAGGGTTGTGACAGTAGGATCGGCAACACACAGAGGGGACCCGATCGATCCCCGGCTTGCGCATCCAGCCCCTCTGGCCGACTGAGTGTCCGCACGCTCGTTTCATGTGTTGACTTAGGCATACGAAGTACATTCCCAGTCTAAGCATATGGAGTTCATTCCTAGCCTAAGACCGGACCGGACTGAGGATTATGGGAGCACATACTGGCCTCGGGCATAAGCTGGTGCCATATTTTTCTTCGTCGGGGCATCATCGTTGGAGCATCGACAGAGAACCTGACCGACAGCATTGGGGTTCCGACGATCGGGGGGGCCGAGGGGTGTGCACACATGATGTACGATAGGTGCTGGTGCTTGGCCCTTATATTGGCCCCCTATCGCTCATCAAACCTCGAGAACTCACACCCCCTTATAGAGCATTTGAGATTTTACAGGTTTGCTGCCAGTAGCCATTAAAGTGTCTGAAATGGTGACCATCGCCAGAGCATTACCGGAGAACCTGACCAGCGGCATTGGGGTTCTGAAGATCGGGGGGGCGGGGGGATATGCGCACATGATGTGCGATGGGTACTGGTGCTTGGCCCTTATATTGGCCCCCTATCCCTCATCAAACCTCGAGTACTCACACCCCCTTGAAGAGCATTTGAGATTTTACTGGTTTGCTGCCAGTAGCCATTAAAGTGTCTAAAATGGTGACACTTTTTTGAAACAGTCAAAAAATCTTGTACACTTTGAGTTTTTAGCTGAATTTTTTTGTGCATGCCAAAAAAAATACAAGGATCACGTCTAGTAAGTTTGGGGCCAAAACTCCTTCCGAAAAAATTTTAAAAAATCCCTAACCACAAAAAGTTTAAAAAATCATGAAAAATAGAGAACGAGTCGTCTTGCCATGAAACTTCACACGAAGGCTTAAGGGACCATTTATGAATTTACAAGCCATAAAAATGGCATTGGCATGTAGAAATATGAAGATTTGCCTAAACCCACCTACCACCCTATCGATCCACAGCTTGCGCATCCCGCCTCTCTGGCCGACGTAGTGCCCGCCCGCCTGCTTATTTCGTCGGATGGCTTAGGCCTACGGAGTTCATTCCCAGTCTAAGATTAGACCAGACCAAGGGTTGCAGTAGCAGGATTGGTAGCACACAGAGGGGGACCCGACTGATCCCAAGCTTGCGCATCCCGCCCCTTTGGCCGGCAGAGCGCCCGTACGCTCGTTTCGTGGGTTGACTTAGGCATACGGACTTCATTCCCAGTCTAAGCATATGGAGCTCATTCCTTGTCTAAGATCAGACCGGGCCGAGGGTCGCAGCAGCACATGCTGGGCTTGGACATGAGTTGGTGCCACATTTTTCTTCGCTGGGGCACCATCGCCTGAGCATCGTCGGAGAACCTGACCAACGGCATTGGGGTTCTTGCAATCGGGGGGGCCAGGGGGGTGTGCGCACATGATGTGCGATGGGTGCTGGTGCTTGGCCCTTATATTGGCCCCTTATCCCTCATCAAACCTCGAGAACTCACACCCCCTTAAAGAGCATTTGAGTTTTTACAGGTTTGCTGCCAGTAGCCATTAGAGTGTCTGAAATGGGGACACTTTTTTCAAATGGTCACAAAATCTTGTACACTTCAAGTTTTTAGTTGAATGTTTTTATGCATGCCAATAAAAATAAAAGGATCACGTCTACCAGGTTTGGGGATAAAACTTCTTCCGAAAAAATTTTAAACAATCCCGAACAGCAAACAGTTTTGAAAATCGTGAAAAATAGAAAACGAGTCGTCTTGCCATGAAAGTTCACACGAAGGCTTAAGGGACTATTGTATGAATTTACAAGCCATAAAAATGGCATTGGCATGCAGAAATATGAAGATGTGCCTAAACCCACCTACCACCCTATCGATCCACGGCTTGCGCGTCCCGCCTCTCTAGTCGGTGTAGTGCCCGCCCGCCCACCCGCACGTTTCGTCGGTTGGCTTTGGCATACGGAATTCATTCCTAGTCTAAGATCAGACCGGACTGAGGGTTGCGGTAGCAGGATTGGCAGCACGCAGAGGGGGACGCGATAGATCCCCATCTTGCGCATCCCGCCCCTCTGGCCGGCTAAGCGCCCGCACGCTCGTTTCATGGGTTGACTTAGGCGTACGGAGTTCATTCCCAGTCTAAGCATACGGAGTTCATTCCCAGTCTAAGATAAGATCGGACCGAGGGTTGCTGCAGCACATGCTAGGCTCGAGCATGTGTTGGTGCCGCATTTTTCTTCACTGAGTCACCATCGTCGGAGCATCGCTAGAGAACTGACTGATGGCATTGGGGTTCCGGCGATCGGGGGGGCCGGGGGGTGTGCGCACATGATGTGCGATGGGTGCTGGTGCTTAGCCCTTATATTGGCCCCCTATCCCTCATCAAACCTCGAGAACTCACACCCCCTTAAAGAGCATTTGAGATGTTACAGGTTTGCTACCAGTAGCCATTAAAGTGTTTGAAATGGGGACACTTTTTTCAAATAGTCACAAAATCTTGTACACTTTGAGTTTTTAGCTGAATTTTTTTGTGCACGCCAAAAAAAATACATGGATAATGTCCACCAAGTTTGGGGCCAAAATGACTTTCGAAAAAATTTAAAAAAATCCCGAACCGTAAAAAGTTTCAAAAATCGTGAAAAATAGAAAACGAGTCGTCTTGCCATGAAACTTCACACGAAGGCTTAAGACACCATTGTATGAATTTACAAGCCATAAAAATGGCATTGGCACTTAGAAATATGAAGATGTGCCTAAACCCACCTACCAACCTATCGATCCACGGCTTTCGCTTCCCGCCTCTCTGGCCGGCATATTGGCCGCTCGCCCGCCCACTCGTTTCGTCGGTTGGCTTAGGCGTATGGAGTTCATTCCCAGTCTAAGATCAGACCGGACTGAGGGTTGTGGTTGCAGGATCGGCAGCATGCAGAGGGGGACCCGACCGATCCCCGACTTGCGCATCCCGTCCATCTGGCTGGCTGAGCGCCCACATGCTCATTTCGTGGGTTGACTTAGGCATACGGAGTTTATTCCCAGTCTAAGCATACGGAGTTCATTCCCAGTCTAAGATCGGATGGGACTGAGGGTTACGACAGCACATGCTGGGCTCGGGCATGTGCTGGTGCCACATTTTCTTCATCGGGGCACCATCGCCAGAGCATCACCAGAGAACCTGACCGGCGATTTTGGGGTTCCGACGATCGGGGGGGCCAGGGGGTGTGCGCACATGATGTGCGATGGGTGCTGGTGCTTGGCCCTTATATTGGCCCCCTATCCCTCATCAAACCTTGAGAACTCACACCCCCTTAAAGAGCATTTGAGATTTTACAGGTTTGCTGGCAGT
Source organism: Durio zibethinus (assembly GCF_047325235.1). Classification (NCBI taxonomy): domain Eukaryota; kingdom Viridiplantae; phylum Streptophyta; class Magnoliopsida; order Malvales; family Malvaceae; genus Durio; species Durio zibethinus. The sequence continues at coordinate 14,063,514 of NC_143162.1, read as the reverse complement.
AGCCATTAAAGTGTCTGACATGGGGACACTTTTTTCAAATGGTCACAAAATCTTGTAAACTTCGAGTTTTTAGCTGAATTTTTTGTGCAATGCAATAAAAATACAAGGACCACGTCTACTAAGTTTGGGGCCAAAACTCATTCAGAAAAAATTTTAAAAAATCCCGAACCGTAAAAAGTTTTAAAAATTGTGAAAAATAGAAAACGAGTCATCTTGCCATGAAACTTCACACGAAGCCTTAAGAGACCATTGTATGAATTTACAAGCCATAAAAATGGCATTGGCACGCAGAAATATGAAGATGTGCTTAAACCCACCTACCAACCGATCGATCCACGGCTTGCACATCTCGCCTATCTGGCTGACGTAAGGCCCGCCCGCCCGCCCGATCATTTCATCGGTTGGCTTAGGCATACGGAGTTAATTCCCAGTCTAAGATTGGACCAGACCGAGGGTTGCGGCAGCAGGATCAGTAGCACGTAGAGTGGGACTCGACTGATCTCCGACTTACGCATTCCGCCCCTCTGGCCGGCTGAGCGCCCGCACGCTCGTTTTGTGGGTTGACTTAGGCATACGGAGTTCATTCCCAGCCTAAGCATACGGACTTCATTCCCAGTCTAAGATTGGACCAGACCGAGGGTTGCGGCAGCACATGCTGGGCTCGGGCATGTGCTGGTGCCGCATTTTTCTTCGACGGGGCACCATCGCCGGAGAACCTGACCGACGGTATTGGGGTTCCGACAATCGAGGGGGCCATGGGGGTGCTCACACATGCTGTGCGATGGGTGCTGGTGCTTGGCCCTTATATTGGCCCCCTATCCCTCATCAAACCATTAGAACCCACACCCCCTTAAAGAGCATTTGAGATTTTACAGGTTTGCTGCCAGTAGCCATTAAAGTGTCTGAAATGGGGACACTTTTTTCAAATGGTCACAAAATCTTGTGCACTTTGAGTTTTTAGCTGATTTTTTTTTGAATAACAACAAAAATACAAGGATCACGTCTACCATGTTTGGGGCCAAAACTTCTTTTGAAAAAATTTTAAAAAATCCCGAACCGTAAAAAGTTTTAAAAATCGTGAAAAATAGAAAACGATTCGTCTTGCCATGAAACCTCACACGAAGGCTTAAAGGACCATTGTATGAATTTACAAGCCATAGAAATGGCATTGGCACACAGAAATATGAAGATGTGCCCAAACCCACCTACCACCCTATCGATGCTCGACTTGCGCATCCCGCCTCTCTGGCTGGGGTAGTGCCCGCCCACCCGCTCATTTTGTTAGTTGGCTTAGGCATACGGAGTTTATTCCCAGTCTAAGATCAGACTGAATCGAGGGTTCCAGCAGCAGGATCGACAGCACGCAGAGGGGGACCCGATCGATCCTCGGCTTGCGCATCCTGCCCCTCTGGCTGGCTGAGCGCCCGCACGCTCGTTTCGTGGGTTGACTTAGGCATACAGAGTTCATTCCCAGTCTAAGATCGGATTGGACCGAGGGTTACGGTGGCACATGCTAGGCTCAGGCATGTGCTGGTGCCGCATTTTTCTTCGTCGGGGCACCATCGCCGGAGAACCTAACCGACAGCATTGGGGTTTCGACGATCGGGGGGGCCGGGGGGTGTGCGCATATGATGAGCGATGGGTGCTGGTACTTGGCCCTTATATTGGCCCTCTATCCCTCATCAAACCTGAAGAACTCACACCCCCTTAAAGAGCATTTGAAATTTTACAGGTTTGCTGCCAGTAGCAATTAAAGTGTCTAAAATGGGGACACTTTTTTCAAATGGTCACAAAATCTTGTACACTTCGAGTTTTTAGCTGAATTTTTTTGTGAATGCCAAAAAAATACAAGGATCCCATCCTACAAGTTTGGAGCCAAAACTCCTTTCAAAAAATTTTTAAAAAATCCCGAACCGTAAAAAGTTTTGAAAATCGTGAAAAATAGAAAACGAGTCGTCTTGCCATGAAACTTCACTCGAAGGCTTAAGGGACCATTGTATGAATTTAGAAGCCATAAAAATGGCATTGGCACGCAGAAATATGAAGATGTGCCTAAACCCACCTACCACCCTATCGATGCCCGACTTGCGCATCCTACCTCTCTGGCTGGCGTAGTGCCCGCCTACCCGCCCGCTCATTTCGTTGGTTGGCTTAGGCATACGGAGTTCATTCCCAGTCTAAGATGGATCCAGGCTTGCAGCAGCAGGATTGGTAGCACGCAGAGGGGGACCTGGCCGATCCCCGGCTTGCGCATCCCACCCCTCTGGCTGGCTGAGTGCCCGCACGCTCGTTTCGTGGGTTGACGTAGGCATACGGAGTTCATTCACAGTCTAAGCATACGGAGTTCATTCCCAGTCTAAGATCGGACCAGACCAAAGGTTGCGGCAGCACATGCTGGGCTCGAGCATTTGCTGGTGCCACATTTTTCTTTGTCGGGGCACCATCGTCGGAGCATCACCGGAGAACCTGACCGGGGGCATTAGGGTTCCGGTGATCGGGGGGTTCGGGGGGGTGTGCGCACATGATGTGCAATGGGTGCTGGTACATGGCCCTTATATTGGCCGCCTATCCCTCATCAAACCTCCAGAAATCAAACCCCTTAAAGAGCATTTAAGATTTTACAGGTTTGCTGCAGCTAGCCATTAAAGTGTCAAAAATGGGGACAATTTTTTCAAATGGTCACAAAATCTTGTACACTTTGAGTTTTTATCTGAATTTTTTTATGCATGCCAACAAAAATTCAAGGATCAGGTCTATGAAGTTTGGGGCCAAAACTCCTTCCAAAAGAATTTAAAAAACTCCAGAACGGCAAAAAGTTTCGAAAATCATGAAAAATAAAAAACGAGTCGTCTTGCCATAAATCTTCACGTGAAGGCTGAAGGGACCATTGTATGAATTTACAAGCCATAAAAATGGCATTGGCACGCAAAAATATGAAGATGTGCCTAAACCCACCTACCACCCTACCGATCCATAGCTTGCGTATCCCATCTCTTTGGCCGACGTAGTGCCCGCCCATCCGCCCGCCCGTTCATTTCATCGGTTGGCTTAGGCATACGGAGTTCATTCCCAGTCTAAGATCAGATCGGATCAAGGGTAGTGGCAGCAGGATTGGTAGCACGCAGACGGGGACCCCGCGGATCCCCGGCTTGCGCATCCCGCCCCTTTGGCTGGCTGGGCGCCTGCACGCTCGTTTCGTGGGTTGACTTAGGCATATGGAGTTCATTCCCAGTCTAAGATCGGACAAAATGGAGGGTTGCGGCAGCGCCGCATTTTTCTTCGTCGGGGGACCATTGTCGGAGCATCATCGGAGAACCTGATCGACAGCATTGGGGTTCCGGCGATTGGGGGGGCCGGGGGGTGTGCGCACATGATGTGCGATGGGTGCTGGTACTTGGCCCTTATATGGGCCCCCTATCCCTCATCAAACCTCGAGAACTCACACCCCCTTAAAGAGCATTTGAGATTTTACAGGTTTGCTGCCAGTAGCCATTAAAGTGCCTGAAATGGGGAACTTTTTTCAAATGGTGACAAAATCTTGTACACTTGGAGTTGTTAGCTGAATTTTTTTGTGCATGCCAAAAAAAAATACAAGGATCACATCTACCGAGTTTGGGGCCAAAACTCCTTTCGAAAAAATTTTCAAAAATCCCGAACCGCAAAAAGTTTCAAAAATCATGACAAATAGAAAACTAGTCGTCTTGCCATGAAACTTCACGTGAAGGCTTAAGGGACCATTGTATGAATTTACAAGCCATAAAAATGGCATTGGCATGCAGAAATATGAAGATGTGCCTAAACCCACCTACCATGCTATCGATCCACGACCTGCGCATCCCGTCTCTCTGGCCGGCGTAGTGCCCGCCCGCCCGCCCACTCATTTCGTCGGTTGGCTTAGGCATACGAAGCTCATTCCCAATCTAAGATCAGACCAGATCGAGGGTTATGGCAGCAAGATCGGTAGCACGCAGAGGGGGACCCGATCGATCCCCGGCTTGCGCATCCCGCCCCTCTGGCCAGCTGCGTGCCCGCACACTCGTTTCGTGGGTTGACTTAGGCATACGGAGTTCATTCCCAGTCTAAGCATATGGAGTTCATTCTCAGTGTAAGATCGGACTGGACCGAGGGTTACGGCAGCACATGCTGTGCTTGGGCATGTGCTGGTGCCACATTTTTCTTCACCGGGGCACCATCGCCGGATCATCGCTGGAGAATCTGACCGGCGGCATTGGGGTTCCGACGATAGGGGGGCCGGGGGGGTGTGCGCACATGATGTGCGATGGGTTCTAGTACTTGGCCCTTACATTGGCCCCCTATCCCTCATCAAACCATGAGAACTCACACCCCCTTAAAGAGCATTTGAGATTTTACAGGTTTGGTGCCAATAGCCATTAAAGTGTCTGAAATGAGGACACATTTTTCAAATGGTCACAAAATCTTGTACACTTCCAGTTTTTGGGTGAATTTTTTTTCATGCCAACAAAAATACAAGGATCACGTCTACCAAGTTTGGGGCCAAAACTCCTTCTGAAAAAATTTTAAAAAATCCAGGACCATAAAAAGTTTCTAAAATCGTGAAAAATAGAAAACGAGTCATCTTGCCATGAAACTTCACGTGAAGTCTTCAAGGACCATTGTATGAATTTACAAGCCATAAAAATGGCCTTGGCACATAGAATATGAAGATATGCCTAAACCCACCTACCCCCCTATCAATCCACGGCTTGTGCATCCCGTTTCTCTGGCCGACGTAGTGCCCGCCTGTCTGCCCGGCCACTCGTTTCATCGATTAGCTTAGGCATACAGAGTTTATTCCTAGTCTAAGATCAGATCGGACCGAGGGTTGTGGTAGTAGGATCGGCAGCACACAGAGGGGGACCCGGTTGAACCCCGGCTTGCGCATCCCGCCCCTTTGGCCGGCTGAGCGCATGCACTCTCGTTTCGTGTGTTGGCTTAGGCATACGGAGTTCATTCCCAGTCTAAGCGTACGGAGTTCATTCCCAGTCTAAGATCAGACTGGACTGAAGGTTGTGGCAGCACATGCTGGGCTTGGGAATGTGCTGGTGCCGCATTTTTCTTCGTCGGAGCACCATCATCGGAGCATCGTCGGAGAACCTGACCGACGACATTGGGGTTCTGGCGATCGGAGGGGCCGGGGGGTGCGCGCACATGATGTGTGATGGGTGCTGGTACTTGGCCCTTATATTGGCCCGCTATCCCTCATCAAACCTCGAGAACTCACACCCCCTTAAAGAGCATTTGTGATTTTATAGGTTTGCTGCCAGTAGCCATTAAAGTGTCTGAAATGGGGACACTTTTTTCAAATTATCACAAAATCTTGTACACTCAGAGTTTTTAGCTGAATTTTTTTGTGCATGCCAAAAAAATATATGAGGATCATGTCTACCATGTTCGGGGCCAAAAGACCTTCCGAAAAAATTTTAAAAAATCTTGAACCGTAAAAAGTTTCAAAAATAGTGAAAAATAGAAAACGAGTCATCTTGCCATGAAACTTCACGTGAAGGCTTAAGGGACCATTGTATGAATTTACAAGCCATAAAAATGGCATTGGCACGTCGAAATATGAAGATGTGCCTAATCCCACCTACCACCCTATCGATCCACGGCTTGTGCATCCCGCCTCTCTGGCCGGCGTAGTGCTCGCCAGCTCGCCTGTCCGTTCGTTTCGTCGGTTGGCTTAGGCATACGGAGTTCATTCCCAATCTAAGATCAGACCGGACCCAGGGTTAGGGCAACATGATCGGTAGCATGTAGAGGGGGACCCGACTGATCCCCGGCTAGCGTATCCCGCCCCTCTGGCCGGCTGAGTGACCGCACGCTCGTTCCATGGGTTGACTTAGGCATACGAAGTTCATTCCCAGTCTAAGCATATGGAGTTCATTCCCTGTCTAAGATCGGACCAGACCGAGGGTTGCAGCAGCACATGCTGGGCTCGGGCATGTGCTGGTGCTGCATTTTCCTTCGTCGGGGACCATCGCCAAAGAACCTGACCGACGGCATTTGGGTTTCGGCGATCGGGGGGGCTGGGGGTGGTGTGGGCACATGATGTGTGATGGGTGCTAGTACTTGACACTTATATTGGCCCCCTATCCCTCATCAAACCTTGAGAACTCACACCCCGTTAAAGAGCATTTGAGATTTTATAGGTTTGCTGCCAGTAGCCATTCAAGTGTCTGAAATGGGGACACTTTTTTCAAATGGTCATAAAATCTTGTACACTTGGAGTTTTTAGCTGAATTTTTTTGGGCATGCCAACAAAAATACAAGGATCACGTCTAAAAAGTTTGGGGCCAAAACTCCTTCTGAAAAAATTTAAAAAAATCTTGAACCGTAAAAAGTTTTAAAAATCATGAAAAATAGAAAACGAGTCGTCTTGCCATGAAACTTCACGTGAAGGCTTAAGGGAATTGTATGAATTTACAAGCCATAAAAATGGCATTGGCACATAGAAATATGAAGATGTGCCTAAACCCACCTACCACCCTATCGATCCACGGCTTGCGCATCCCGTCTCTCTGGCTGGCGTAGTGCCTGCCTGCCCGCCCGCCCCTTCGCTCGTTTCGTTGGTTGGCTTAGGCATACGGAGTTCATTCCCAGTCTAAGATCAGACCGAACTGAGGGTTACGATAGCAGGATCAGCACACAGATGGGGACCCAATCGATCCCCAGCTTGCGCATCCCGCCCCTCTGGCCAGCTGAGCGCCCGCACGCTCGTTTCATGGGTTGACTTAGGCATACGGAGTTCATTCCTAGTCTAAGCATACGAAGTTCATTCCCAGTCTAAGATTAGATTGGACCGAGGGTTGCGGCAGCACATGCTGGGCTCGGGCATGTGCTGGTGCCGCATTTTTCTTCGTCAGGGCACCATCGTCGGAGCATCACCGGAGAACCTGACTGGTGGCATTGGGGTTCCAGCGATCAGGGGCCCGGTGGGGGGGTGTGTGCACTTGATGTGCAATGGGTATGGGTACTTGGCAGGTTTTATAGGTTTGCTGCCAGTAGCCATTAAAGTGTCTTAAATGGGGACACTTTTTTCAAATGGTCACAAAATCTTGTACACTTCGAGTTTTTAGCTGAATTTTTTTTTTGCACACCAACAAAAATACAAGGATCATGACTACCATCTTCGGGGCCAAAAATCCTTCCGAAAAAATTTTAAAAAATCTTGAACCGTAAAAAGTTTCAAAAATCATGAAAAATAGAAAATGAGACGTCTTGACATGAAACTTCACGTGAAGGCTTAAGGGACCATTGTATGAATTTACAAGCCATAAAAATTTCATTGGCATGTAGAAATATGAAGATGTGCCTAAACCCACGTACCACCCTATCGATCCACGACTTACGCATCCCGTCTCTCTGGTTGACGTAGTGCCCACCCGTGCGCCTACCCGCTCATTTCATCGATTTTTCTTAGGTATACAGAGTTCATTCCCACTCTAAGATCAGACTGGACCAAGGGTTGTAGTAACAGGATAGGTAGCACGCAGAGGGGGACTCGATCGATCCCCGGCTTGCACATCCTGCCCCTCTGGCTGGCTGAGCGCCTGTACGCTTGTTTCGTGGGTTGACTTAGGCATACGGAGTGTATTCCCAGTCTAAGATCAGACCAGATCGAGGGTTGTGACAGCACATGATGGGCTCGGGCATGTGCTGGTGCCATATTTTTCTTCGTCGGAGCACCATCACCGGAGCATCGCCGGAGAACCTAACCGACGACATTGGGGTTTTGGCGATCGGGGGGGCCGGGGGGTGTGTGCACATGATGTGTGATGGGTGCTGGTTCTTGGCCCTTATATTGTTCCCCTATCCCTCGTCAAACCTTGAGAAGTCACACCCCCTTAAAGAGCATTTGAGATTTTACAGGTTTGCTGCCAGTAGCCATTAAAGTGTCTTAAATGGGGACACTTTTTTCAAATGGTCACAAAATCTTGTACACTTCGAGTTTTTAGCTGAATTTTTTTAGCACACCAACAAAAATACAAGGATCATGACTACCATCTTCGGGGCCAAAAATCCTTCTGAAAAAATTTTAAAAAATCTTCAACCGTAAAAAGTTTCAAAAATCGTGAAAAATAGAAAATGAGTCGTCTTGCCATGAAACTTCACGTGAAGGCTTAAGGGACCATTGTATGAATTTACAAGCCATAAAAATGGCATTGTCATACAGAAATATGAAGATGTGCCTAAACCCACCTACCACCCTATCGATCCACGGCTTGCGCATCTCGTCTCTCTGGCCGGCGTAGTGCCCGCCCTCCCGCTCGTTTTGTCGGTTGGCTTAGGCATACGGAGTTCATTCCCAGTCTAAGATTGGACTAGACCGAGGGTTGTGACAGCAGGATCGGCAGCACGTAGAGGGGGACCCAGCCAATCCCCGACTTGCGCTTCCCGTACCTCTGGCCGGCTAAGCACCCACACCCTCGTTTCGTGGGTTGACTTAGGCATACGGATTTCATTCCAGTCTAAGCATACGGAGTTCATTCCCAGTCTAAGGTCAGATCGAACCGAGGGTTACGGCAGCACATGCTGGGCTCGAGCATGTGCTGGTGTCGTATTTTTCTTCGCCAGTGCCCATCGTCGGAGCATCGCCGGAGAACCTGACCGACGGCTTTGGGGTTCTGTCGATTAGGGGGGTTGGGGGGGTGTGCGCACATGATGTGCGGTGCGTGCTGGTACTTGGCCCTTATATTGGCCCCCTATCCCTCATTAAACCTCGAGAACTCACACCCCTTTAAAGACCATTTGAGATTTTACAGGTTTGCTGCCAGTAGCCATTAAAGCATTTGTACACTTCGAGTTTTTAGCTAAATTTTTTGTGCATGCCAACAAAAATACAAGGATGACATCTACCAAGGTTAGGGCCAAAACTCCTTCCGAAAAAATTTAAAAAATCCCAAATTGCAAAAAGTTTTGAAAATCGTGAAAAATAGAAAACGAGTTGTCTCACCATGAAACTTCACGTGAAGGCTTAAGGGATCATTGTATGAATTTACAAGCCATAAAAATGGCATTGGCACACAGAAATATGAAGATGTGCCTAAACCCACCTACCACCCTATCGATCCACGGCTTGCGCATCCTGTCTTTCTGGCCGGTGTAGTGCTCGCCCGCCCGCCCGCTTGCTCATTTCGTCGATTGGCCTAGGCATACGGAGTCTTTCCCAGTCAAAGACCAGACCGGACTGAGGGTTGTAGCAGCAGGATCGGTAGCATGTAGAGGGGGACCCGATCGATCCCCGGCTTGAGCATCCCACCCCTCTGGTCGGCTGAGCTTCCGCACGCTCGTTTCGTGGGTTGACTTAGTCATACGAAGTTCATTCCCAGTATAAGATCGGATCAGACCGAGGGTTGCGACGGCACATGCTAGGCTCGGCCATGTGCTGGTGGCACATTTTTCTTCGCCAGGGCACCATCACCGAAGCATCGTCGGAGAACCTGACTGGCAACTTTGGGGTTCCGACGATCGGGGGGGCCGGGGGGTGTGCGCACATCATGTACGATGGGTGCTGGTACTTGGCCCTTATATTGGCCTCCTATCCCTCATCAAACCTCAAGAACTCACACCCTTTTAAAGAGCATTTGAGATTTTACAGGTTTGCTGCTAGTAGCCATTAAAGTGTCTGAAATGGGGACACTTTTTTCAAATGGTCACAAAATCTTGTACACTTCGAGTTTTTAGCTGAATTTTTTTGTGCAGGCCAACAAAAATACAAGAATCATGTCTACCAAGTTTGGGGCCAAAACTGCTTCCAAAAAAATATTAAAAAATCCCGATCTGTAAAAAGTTTCAAAAATAGTGAAAAATAGAAAACGAGTCGTCGTGCCATGAAACTAAACGTGAAGGCTTAAGGGACCATTGTATGAATTTACAAGCCATAAAAATGGCAATGGCACGCAGAAATATGAAGATGTGCCTAAACCCACCTACCACCCTATCGATCTACAGCTTGCGCATCTCACCTCTCTGGCCGACGTAGTGCCCGCCCTTCCGCTCGTTTCGTCGGATGGCATAGGCATACGGAGTTCATTGCCAGTCTAAGATTGGACCAAACTGAGGGTTGCGGCAGCAGGATTGGCAGCACCTAGAGAGGGACCCGGTCGATCCCCGGCTTGCGCATCCCGCCCCTCTGGCCGACTGAGCGCCCGCACGCTCGTTTCCTGGGTTGGCTTAGGCATACGGAGTTCATTCCCAGTCTAAGCATACAGAGTTCAATCCCAGTCTAAGATCGGATCGGATCGAGGGTTGCGACAGCATATGCTGGGCTCGGGCATGTGCTGGTGCCATATTTTTCTTCGTCGGGGCACCATCGTCGGAGCATCGCCGGAGAACCTGACCGGCGGTATTGGGGTTTCGGTGATCGGGGGGGCCGGGGGGGTGTGCGCACATGATGTGTGATGGGTGCTGGTACTTGGCCCTTATATTGGCCCCCTATCCCTCATCAAAGCTTGAGAACTCACACCCCCTTAAAGTGGATTTGAGATTTTACAGGTTTGCTACCAGTAGCCATTAAAGTGTCTGAAATGGGGACACTTTTTTCAAATGGTCACAAAATCTTGTACACTTCGAGTTCTTAGCTGAATTTTTTTGTGTATGCCAAGAAAAATACAAGGATCACGTCTACCAAGTTTGGGGCAAAACTCTTTTCAAAACTATTTTAAAAAATGCCGAACTATAGAAAGTTTCAAAAATCATGAAAAGTAAAAAACGAGTCGTCTTACCTCGAAACTTCACGTAAAGGCTTAAGGGACCATTGTATGAATTTACAAGCCATAAAAATGGCATTGGCATGCAGAAATATGAAGATGTGCCTAAACCCACCAACCACCCTATCGATCCACGGCTTGCTTATCCCGTCTCTCTGGCTGGTGTAATGCCCGCCCGCCCGCCCGCCCGCTCGCTCGTTTTGTCGGTTGGCTTAGGTATACAGAGTTCATTCCCAGTGTAAGATCAGACCAGACCGAGGGTTGCAGTAGCAAGATCGGTAGCACATAGAAGGGGACCCATCCAATCCTCGACATGCGCATCACGCCCCTCTGGCCGACTGAACGCCCGCACACTCGTTTCGTGGGTTGACTTAGGCATACGGAGTTCATTCCCAGTCTAAGCATACGGAGTTCAATCCTAGTCTAAGATCAGACCAGACTGAGGGTTATGACAGCAGATGTTGGGGTCGGGTATGTGTTGGTGCCACATTTTTCTTTGCCGGGGCACCATCGTAGGAGCATCGTCGGAGCATCGTCGGAGCATCGCCGGAGAACCTAACCGGTGGCAATGGGATTCCGGTGATCGGGGGGGCCGGGGGGTTGTACGCACATGATGTGTGATGGGTGCTGGTACTTGGCCCTTATATTGGCCCCCTATCCCTCATCAAACCTCGAGAACTCACACCCCCTTAAAGAGCATTTGAGAATTTACAGGTTTGCTGCCAGTAGCCATTAAAGTGTCTGAAATGGGGACACTTTTTTCAATTGGTCACAAAATCTTGTACACTTCGAGTTCTCAGCTGAATTTTTTTGTGCATGCCAAAAAAAATACAAGGATCACGTCTACCAAGGTTGGGGCCAAAACTCCTTCCAAAAAAATTTTAAAAAATCACGAACCATAAAAAGTTTCAAAAATCATAAAAAATAAAAAACGAGTCGTCTTGCCATGAAACTTCACATGAAGGCTTAAGGGACCATTGTATGAATTTACAAGCCATTAAAATGGCATTGGCATGCAGAAACATGAAGATGTGCCTAAACCCGCCTACCACCCTATCGATCCACGGATTGCGCATCCTATCTCTCTGGCCGGCGTAGTGCCTGCCCGCCCGCCCGTCCGCTCGTTTCGTCGGTTGGCTTAGGCATATGGAGTTCATTCCCAATCTAAGATCTGACTAGACCGAGGGTTGCGGTAGCAGGATCGGCAACACGTAGAGGGGGACCCGACCGTTCCCCGGCTTGCGCATCCCGCCCCTCTGGTCGACTGAGCGCCCGCACGCTCATTTCGTGGGTTGACTTAGGCATACGGAGTTCTTTCCCAGTCTAAGCATATGGAGTTCATTTCCAGTCTCAGATCGGATCGGACCAAGGGTCACGGCAGCACATGTTGGGCTCGGGCATGTGCTGGTGCCGCATTTTTCTTCGCCGGGGCACCATCGTCAGAACATCACCGGAGAACCTGACCGACAACATTGGGGTTTCGAGGGGGCCGGGGGGGTGTGCGCACATGATGTGCGATGGGTGCTGGTACTTGGCCCTTATATTGGCCCCCTATCCCTCATGAAACCTCGAGAACTCACACCCCCTTCAAGAGCATTTGAGATTTTACAGGTTTGCTGCCAGTAGCCATTAAAGTGTCTGAAATGGGGAAACTTTTTTCAAATGGTCACAAAATACAAGGATCACGTCTACCAAGTTTGGGGCCAAAACTCCTTCCGAAAAATTTTAAAAAATCTCGAACCGTAAAAAGTTTCAAAAATCATGAATAATAAAAAATGAGTCGTCTTGCCATGAAACTTCACGTGAAGGCTTAAGGGACCATTGTATGAATTTACAAGCCTTAAAAATGGCATTGGCACGCAGAAATATGAAGATGTGCCTAAACCCACCTACCACAGTATCGATCCACGGCATGCGCATCCCATCTCTCTGGCTGGCGTAGTGCCCGCACGCTCGTCTCGTGGGTTGACTTAGGCATACGGAGTTCATTCCCAGTCTAAGCATACGAAGTTCATTCCTAGTCTAAGATCGGACCGGACCGAGGGTTGCAGCAGCACATGTTGGGCTCGGGCATGTGCTGGTGCCGCATTTTTCTTCGTCGAGGCACCATCACCAGAGCATTGTCGGAGAACCTGACCAGCGGCATTGGGGTTCCGGCGATCGGGGGCGCCGGGGGGGTGTGCGCACATGATGTGCGATGGGTGCTGGTACTTGGCCCGTATACTGGCCCCTATCCCTCATCAAACCTTAAGAACTCATACACCCTTAAAGAGCATTTGAGATTTTACAGGTTTGCTACCAGTAGCCAATAAAGTGTATGAAATGGGGACACTTTTTTCAAATGGTCACAAAATCTTGTACACTTCAAGTTTTCAGCTGAACTTTTTTTTGCATGCCAAAAAAAATATAAGGATCACGTCTACCAAGTTTGGGGCCAAAACTCCTTCTGAAAAAAATTTAAAAAATCTCGAACCACAAAAACTTTCAAAAATCACGAAAAATAGAAAACGAGTCGTCTTGCCATGAAACTTCACGTGAAGGCTTAAGGGACCATTGTATGAATTTACAAGCCATAAAAATGGCATTGGCATGTAGAAATATAAAGATGTGCCTAAACCCACCTACCACCCTATCGATCCACGGCATACGCATCCCGTCTCTCTGGCCGGCGTAGTGCCCGCCTGCCCGCCCGCCCGCTCATTTCGTCGGTTGGCTTAGGCATACGGAGGTCATTCCCAGTCTAAGATCGGACTGGACCGAGGGTTGCGGCAGCAAGATCGGTAGCACACAGAAGGGGACCCGTCCGATCCCCAGCATGCACATCACGCCCCTCTGGCCGGCTGAGCGCCCGCACGCTCGTTTCGTGGGTTGACTTAGGCATACGGAGTTCATTCCCAGTCTAAGCATATGGAGTTCATTCCCAGTCTAAGATCGGACCGGACCGAGGGTTGTGGCAGCACATACTGGGCTCGGGCATGTGCTGCTGTCGCATTTTTCTTCGTCGGGGCACCATCGTCGAAACATCACCGGACAACCTAACCGGCGGCATTGGGTTTCCGACGATCGGGGGCCGGGGGGTGTGCACACACAATGTGCAATGGTTGCTGGTACTTGGCCCTTATATTGGCCCTTATCCCTCATCAAACCTTGAGAACTCACACCCCTTTAAAGAGCATTTGAGATTTTATAGGTTTACTGCCAGTAGCCATCAAAGTCTCTGAAATAGGGACACTTTTTTCAAATGGTCGCAAAATCTTGTACACCTCGAGTTTTTAGCTGAATTTTTTTTGTGCATGCCAACAAAAATACAAGGATCACGTCTATGAAGTTTGGGGCCAAAACTCCTTCTGAAAAAATCCCGAACCGTAAAAAGTTTCAAAAATCATGAAAAATAGAAAACGAGTCGTCTTGCCATGAAACTTCACGTGAAGGCTTAAGGGACCATTGTATGAATTTACAAGCCACAAAAATGGCATTGGCATTCAGAAACATGAAGATGTGCCTGAACCCACCTACCACCCTATCAATCAATGGCTTGCGCATCCTGTCTCTCTACCCGGCATAGTGCTCATCGGCCTACCCGCCCGTTCGTTTTGTCGGTTGGCTTAGGCATACAGAGTTCATTCCCAGTCTAAGATCAGGCCAGACCGAGGGTTGTGGCAGTAGGATCGACAGCACGCAGAGGGGGACCCGACCGATCCTCGGCTTGCTCATCCCGCCCCTCTGGCCGGCTGAGCGCCCACACGCTCGTTTCGTGGGTTGACTTAGGCATATGAAGTTCATTCCCAGTCTACACGTAGTTCATTCTCAGTCTAAGATCAGACCGGACCAAGGGTTACGGTAGCACATGCTGGGCTCGAGCATGTGCTGGTGCCACATTTTTCTTCACCGGGGCACCATCGTCGGAGCATCGTCGGAGAACCTGACCGGCGGCATTGGGGTTCCGGCGATTGGGGGCCGGGGGGGTGTGCGCACATGATGTACGATGGGTGCTGGTACTTGGCACTTATATTGGCCTCCTATCTCTCATCAAACCTGGAGAACTCACGCCCCTTAAAGAGCATTTAAGATTTTATAGGTTTGTTGCCAATAGCCATTAACGTGTCTGAAATGGGGACACTTTTTTCAACTGGCCACAAAATCTTGTACACTTTGAGTATTTAGCTGAATTTTTTTGTGCATGCCAACAAAAATCCAAGGATCACATCTACCAAGTTTGGGGCCAAAACTCCTTTTGAAAGAATTTTAAAAAATCTTGAACCGCAAAAAGTTTCAAAAATCGTTAAAAATACAAAACGAGTCATGTTGCCATGAAACTTCACCTGAAGGCTTAAGGGACCATTGTATGAATTTACAAGCCATAAAAATGGCATTGGCACACAGAAATATGAAGATGTGCCTAAACCCACCTACCACCCTATCGATCCATGGCTTGCGCATCCCGTCTCTTTAGCCGGCATAGTGTCCGCCCGCCCGCTCGTTTCGTCAGTTGGCTTAAGCATACGTAGTTCATTCCCAGTCTAAGGTCAGACCAAATGAAGGGTGGCGATAGCAGGATCGACAACACGCAGAGGGGGACCCGATCGATCCCCGACTTGCGCATCCCGCCCCTCTGGCCGACTGAGCGCCCGCACGCTCATTTCGTGGGTTGACTTAGGCTTACGGAGTTCATTCCCAGTCTAAGATTGGACCGGACCGAGGGTTGCGACAGCACATGCTGGGCTTGGGCATGTGCTGGCCCCGTATTTTTCTTCATCGGGGCACCATCGCCGAAGCATCACCGGAGAACCTGACCGACGGCATTGGGGTTCTGACGATTGGGGGGGCCGAGGGGGTGTGCGCACATGACGTGCGATGGGTGCTGGTACTTGGCCCTTATATTGGCCCCATATCCCTCATCAAACCTTGAGAACTCACACTCCCTTAAAGAGCATTTGAGATTTTACAGGTTTGCTACCAGTAGCCAATATAGTGTCTAAAATGGGGACACTTTTTTCAAATGGTCACAAAATCTTGTACACTTCGAGTTTTTAGCTGAATTTTTTGTGCATGCCGAAAAAAATACAAGGATCACGTCTACCATGTTTGGGGCCAAAACTCCTTTCAAAAAAATTTTAAAAATTGTGAAAAATAGAAAATGAGTCGTCTTACCATGAAACTTCACGTGAAGGCTTAAGGGACCATTGTGTGAATTTACAAGCCATAAAAATGGCATTGGCATGCAGAAATATGAAGATGTGCCAAAACCCACCTACCACCCTATCGATCCATGGCTTGCGCGTCCTGTCTCTCTGGCCGGCGTAGTGCCTGCCCGCCCGTCCGCCCGCTCGTTTCGTCGGTTGTCTTACGCATACGGAGTTCATTCCCAGTCTAAGATCGGATTAGATCGAGGGTTACGGTAGCAGGATCGAAGCATGTAGAGGGGGACCCGGCCAAGCATACAGAGTTCATTCCCAGTCTAAGATCAGATCGGTGCTGGTGCTGCATTTTTTTCGTCGGGGCACCGTTGTCGGAGCATCATCGGAGAACCTAACCGGCGACATTTGGGTTCCTGCGATCAGGGGGGCCGGGGGGTGTGCGCACATGATGTGCGATGGGTGCTGGTACTTGGCCCTTATAATGGCCCCTTATCCCTCATCAAACCTCGAGAACTCACACCCCCTTAAAGATCATTTGACATTTTACAGGTTTGCTGGCAGTAGCGATTAAAGTGTCTGAAATGGGGACACTTTTTTCACATGGTCACAAAATCTTGTACACTTCGAGTTTTTAGCTGAATTTTTTTGTGCATGCCAAAAAAAATACAAGAATCACGTCTACCAGGTTTGGGCCCAAAAATCCTTCCAAAAAAAATTTAAAAAATCCCAAACCGTAAAAAGTTTCAAAAATTGTGAAAAATAGAAAATGAGTCGTCTTGCCATGAAACTTCACGTGAAGGCTTAAGGGACCATTGTATGAATTTACAAGCCATAAAAATGGCATTGGCGTGCAGAAATATGAAGATGTACCTAAACCCACCTACCACTCTAACGATCCACGGCTTGCGCATCCCGCCTCTCTGGCCGGTGTAGTGCCCGCCCGCCCTCCCGCCCACTCGTTTCATGGGTTGACTTAGGCATACAGAGTTCATTCCAGTCTAAGCATACGAAGTTCATTCCCAATCTAAGATCGGACCAGACCAAGGGTTGCAGCAGCACATGTTGGGCTCAGGCATGTGCTGGTGCCGCATTTTTCTTTGTCGGGGCACCATCACCGGAGCATCATCGGAGAATTTGATCGACGGCATTGGGGCTCCGGCAATCGAGGGGGCCGGGGGGGTGTGTGCACATGATGTGCGATGGGTGCTGGCACTTGGCCCTTATATTGGCCCTGTATCCCTCATCAAACCTTGAGAACTCACACCCCCTTAAAGAGCATTTGAGATTTTATAGGTTTGCCCCCAGTAGCCATTAAAGTTTTTAAAATGGGGACACTTTTTTCAAATGGTCACAAATCTTGTACACTTCGAGTTTTTAGCTGAATTTTTTTGTGCACGCGAAAAAAAATACTAGGATCATGTCTACCAAGTTTGGGGCCAAAACTCCTTTCAAAAAAATTTTAAAAAATCCTGAACCGCAAAAAGTTTCAAAAATCTTGAAAAATAGAAAACGAGTCATGTTAGCATGAAACTTCACGTGAAGGCTTAAGAGACCATTGCATGAATTTACAAGCCTTAAAAATGGCATTGGCATGCAGAAATATGAAGATGTGCCTAAACCCACCTACCACACTATCAATCCACGGCTTGCGCATCCCGCCTCTCTGGCCGACGTAGTGCCCGCCCGCCCGTCCACCCACTCGTATCGTTTGGTTGGCTTACGCATACGGAGTTCATTCCCAGTCTAAGATTGGACCGAACCGAGGGTTGCGGCAGCAGGATTGGTAGCACGTAGAGGGAGACCCGAGCGATCCCTGACTTGCGCATCCCGCCCCTCTGGCCGGCTGAGCGCTCGCACGCTCGTTTCGTGGGTTGACTTAGGCACATGGAGTTTATTCCCCATCTAAGATCAGACCAGACGGAGGGTTGCTGCAGCACATGCTGGGCTTGAGCATGTGCTTGTGCCACATTTCTCTTCACCTGGGCACCATCACCGTAGCATCGTTGGAGAACCTTACTGGCGGCTTTGGGGTTCCGACGATCGGGGGGGCCGGGGGGTGTGCGCACATGATCTGCGATGGGTGCTGGTACTTGGCCCTCATATTGGCTCCCTATCCATCATCAAACCTCGAGAACTCATGCCCCTTAAAGAGCATTTGAGATTTTACAGGTTTGCTGCTAGTAGCCATTAAAGTGTCTGAAATGGGGACACTTTTTTCAAATGGTCACAAAATCTTGTACACTTTGAGTTTTTAGTTGAATTTTTTTGTGCATGCCAACAAAAATACAAGTATCACGTCTACCAAGTTTGGGGCCTAAACCCACCTACCACCTTATCGATCGACGTCTTTCGGATCCCTTCACTCTGGCCGACGTAGTGCCTGCCCGCCCGCCCGCCCGTTCATTTCGTCGGTTGGCTTAGGCATACGGAGTTCATTCCTAGTCTAAGATCAGACCGGATCGAGGGTTGCAACAACAAGATCGGCAGCACGTAGAGGGGGACCCGACCGATCCTCGACTTAAGCATCCTGCCCCTCTGGTGGGTTGAGCGCTCATAGGGGAGGACCCGACCGATCCTCGACTTACGCATCCCGCCCCTCTGGTTGACTGAGCGCCTGCACGCTCATTTCGTGGGTTGACCTAGGCATACGGAGTTTGCTCCCAGTCTAAGCGTACGGAGTTCATTCCCAATCTAAGATCGAACCGAACTAAGGGTTACGACAGCACATGCTGGGCTCGAGCATAAGCTGGTGCCACATTTTTTTTTGCCGGGGAACCATCGCCGGAGCATCGTCGGAAAACCTAGCCGACAGCATTGGGGTTCCAACGATCGGGGGGCGGGGGGGAGGTGTGCGCACATGATGTGCGATGGGTGCTGGTACTTGGCCCATATATTAACCCCCTATCCCTCATCAAACCTCGAGAACTCACACCCCCTTAAAAAGCATTTGAGATTTTACAGGTTTGCTGCCAGTAGCCATTAAAGTGTCTGAAATGGGGACATTTTTTTCAAATGGTCACAAAATCTTGTACACTTCGAGTTTTTTGCTGAAATTTTTTTTTGCATGCCAAAAAAAATACAAGGATCACATCTACCAAGTTAGGGGCCAAAAATCCTTCTGAAAGAATTTTAAAAAATCTCGAAGCAAAAAAAGTTTTGAAAATCGTGAAAAATAGAAAACGAGTCGTCTTGCCATGAAACTTCACATGAAGGCTTAAGGGACCATTGTATGAATTTACAAGCCATGAAAATGGCATTGGCATGTAGAAAAATGAAGATGTTCCTAAACCCACCTACCACACTATCTATCCACGGCTTACGCATCCCACCTCTCTGGTCGGCATAGTGCCGGCCCGCCTGCCCGCTCGTTTCATCGGTTGGCTTAGGCATACGGAGTTCATTCCCAATCAAATATTGGACTGGACCGAGGGCTACGGCAACAAGATTGGCAGCAGTCAGAGGGGGACCCGATCGATCCCCGACTTGTGCATCCCGCCCCTCTGGTCGGTTGAGCACCCACACGCTCGTTTCGTGGGTTGACTTAGGCATACAGAGTTCATTCCCAGTCTAAGCATATGGAGTTCATTCCCAGTCTAAGATCAGACTGGATCGAGGGTTACGGTAGCAAGATCGATAGCACATAGAAGAGGACCCGACCGATCCTCGGCTTGCGCATCCCGCCCCTCTGGCCGTCTGAGCGCCCGCACGTTCGTTTCGTGGGTTGACTTAGGCATACGAAGTTCATTCCCAGTCTAAGCATACAGAGTTCATTCCTAATCTAAGATCAGACCAGACCGAGGGTTGTGGCAGCACATGCTGGGCTCGAGCTTGTGCTGGTGCCGCATTTTTCTTCGTCGGGGCACCATCACCGGAGCATCGTCAGAGAACCTGACCGACGGCATTGGGGTTTCGACGATCGGGGGGGCCGGGGGGTGTGCGCACATGATGTGCGATGGGTGCTGGTACTTGGCCCTTATATTGGCCCCCTATCTATCATCAAACCTGGAGAACTCACACCCCCTTAAAGAGCATTTGAGATTTTACGGGTTTGCTGCCAGTAGCCATTAAAGTGCCTGAAATGGGGACTGTTTTTTCAATTGTTCACAAAATCTTGTACACTTCAAGTTTTTAGCTGAATTTTTTTTGCATGCCAACGAAAATATAAGGATCACGTCTACCAAGTTTGGGGCCAAAACTCCTTCTGAAAAAATTTTAACAAATCCCGTTTCGCAAAAAGTTTTGAAAATCGTGAAAAATAGAAAATGAGTCGTCTTGCCATGAAACTTCACATGAAGCCTTAAAGGACCATTGTATGAATTTACAAGCCATAAAAATGGCATTGGCACATAGAAATATGAAGATGTGCCTAAACCCACCTACCACCCTATCGATCCACAGCTTACGCATCCCGCCTCTCTGGCCGACGTAGTGCCCGCCCCCCAATCCGCTTGTTTCGTCGGTTGGCTTAGGCTTACAGAGTTCATTCCCAGTCTAAGATCAGACCAGATTGAGGGTTACAGTAGTAGGATCGACAACACGCAGAGGGGGACCCGATCGATCCCCGGCTTGTGCATCCTACCCCTCTGGTCGGCTGAGCGCCCGCATGCTCGTTTCATGGGTTGACTTAGGCATACGGAGTTCATTCCCAGTCTAAGCATACGAAGTTCATTCCCAGTCTAAGATCGGATTGGACCGAGGGTTGCAGCAGCACATGCTGGGCTCGGGCATGTGCTGGTGCTACATTTTTCTTCGTCGGGGCACCATCGCCAGAGCATCACTGGAGAACCTGACCGGCGGCATTGGGGTTCCGGGGATCGGGAGGGTCGGGGGGTGTGCGCTCATGATGTGTGATGGGTGCTGGTACTTGGCCCCCTATCCCTCATCAAACCTCGAGAACTCACACCCCCTTAAAGAGCATTTGAAATTTTATAGGTTTGCTGCCAGTAGCCATTAAAGTGTCTGAAATGGGGACACTTTTTTCAAATGGTCACAAAATCTTGTACACTTCGAATTTTTAGCTGAATGTTTTTATGTGTACCAATAAAAATACAAGGATCACATCTACCAAGTTTGGGGCCAAAAATCCTTCTGAAAAAAGTTTAAAAAATCCCAAACCGTAAAAAGTTTTGAAAATCGTGAAAAATAGAAAACGAGTCGTGTTGCCATGAAACTTCACATGAAGGCTTAAGGGACCATTGTATGAATTTACAAGCCATAAAAATGGCATTGGCATGCAGAAATATGAAGATGTGCCTAAACCCACCTAACACCCTATCGATCCACGACTTGCGCATCCCGCCTCTCTGGCTGACGTAGTGCCTGCCCGCCCGCCCGCTCGTTTTGTCGGTTGGCTTAGGCATACAGAGTTCATTACCAATCTAAGATCAGATCGGACCGAGTGTTGCGGTAGCAGGATTGACAGCATGTAAAGGAGGACCTCACTAATCGTCAGTGTCATGGTCAGGCCTTGGTCCTGCCATGACTGACCCTGATCTGAGCAGCGATCGAGACCGAGCTGGTGGGAAAGTAGTTCTAAGGAATGTGGGTGTGCATTCAGAGCTTTGAAACATGATGCTAACATGTTGTGGGGGCAATGGGTCCCCTTGGCCATGAGATACGCAGGGAAGTTCGGGACAGTGGTCGGACACCCTCAAGCCAAGTAGCCTGGCGGGTGCCATTTGTGGAAGTAGTGTGTGGGCGTTCTGGGCATGGGAATAGGTTGGGGACATTGTGTGTGGACGGTAACCAGGGGCCGATTAGGGCCGACGGGGCTCGTATCGCACCTTTGTGTTGAACCATAGGGTTAGACGGTAGAGATCGTTAGGCCCCTCGGTTTCCCCTCCTCGAGCCGGAAGGATCATGCAATGGTGTTTATGTAGGAGGGATGCCATCGAGCCAAAGGGATGTGCGGATTAGTAGGCAAGCATACTGCTAGTCCCCTGTGGCCAGTCGGGAGAGGTGTGCTGCAGTTGGGGCAGTCCACCCAAGTCCCTTGCGGGACTAGCATGATGGTTAGTGTCAACCATACTTACGGGCGACTGGTCCCCTTGCAGGACTAGCATAATGGTTGGTGTCAACCATGCATGCAGGCGGCTAGTGTGCTGCAGCTGGGGCAGTCCACCTAAGTCCCCTTGCAGGACTAGCATGATGTTGGGTGTCAATCATGCGTACGGGCGGTCGATATAGATACTAAGGGCCTAAGCCCTAAGAACCGAATCTCGTTGGATGAGACGAGCCTAGAGGCTCCGAGCTGGTTGTCGACCAACTTAGTTGTGGGCTTGCGTAAACTCGATATGAGAGCTTGCGTACGATACGAACAGGCGTGGTGTTGGGTTCTCACCATGCTAAGAGGTAATAATATCATGAAAACTGGGACTGTGTGTCCTTACGGACATACAAGGATTGGGGCTCAAGCTCCAAAGCCCTACGGGCAAAGCTAAGTGCTCGAGGCGACGTTACGAATCGAGGGTTGTATGCCCTTATAGGGATTCGAAGGCCCGTGTTCGAAGCCTTAAGCCTTGCGACTAGAAGAACCGTGGGCTAACGCGCGATGAGAGTTGGGTTCCTCTCTGTAAAGTTCAGAAAGAGTGACCCTATGGTGTCAAAGCCCGAAAAGGCTCGCGGGCATGTTGCTTGAAGGATCGGAATTGGTTTGTCCATAAAAAATGGACACGTTAGAAGGCTAACCTTAATTAGGATTAGTCTTGGTGCTGCATGGACGCGTGGTTTCAGAAGTAGGAACGCGTGGACCGTGACATTTGGTATCAGAGCCTTGGTTTGGCTCAGTGGTGAGATTTACATGACCCCATGTGTGGGTCTAGTGACGTGAAGTCGAGATGGTGCTAAGCTCAAAAGGAGCTACCAAGACGCGAATGCGGTTCTGTGGCTATAGGGGCTCAGAAATGAGCCAACGATGCGTGCTGCTGGAAATATTGGCCCTATGTAAAATGGCTCTCGAGTAGGCTTTTGGATGCCAAGCAAAAGGGCACCAGAGTCTAGCCTCAGCTAGGAAAGGGTGTTGGCATGTGTTGAGGCATGTGATGCCTTACGGTGTAAGGAACCGTAGTGAGACCATGATGCGACAAGGGGCTTACACCATGAAATGGTGTTGCGTAAGGCCACATAGGCTGAGTGAATCTTGTCCTGAGGGGCAAGAGGTATCGAGTTTCAAGATTAATTACTAATGTGTGCACTTGCTGCGTGGTGCAGGTGCCCCAGCGAGGGTGCAAGCCGAAGTATTTGGGTTCTCAAGCATGAAGCTATTACACAGAAGAGTATGGAGTGGCTAAAGAGTGAAGCCACAAGCGGGATGGTCAGTGGACCATGAGTTGTGTTGGTTAGTGGACCATGAATTCTCGTGGTCAGAGGATCACAAGAGCGTGTCAATCAGTGAACCAAGTCTGTGTTGGTCAATAGCAAAGGCTTCACATGAGCTGTGGTGGTCAGTGGGCCACGACAGGGTGTAATCGAGTGGAACAAACAATTGGAAATTGGCCAGTTGACAAGGCCTTCAGATGGTGTGGGTCGATGGACCTTGAGAATGGAGTGGGTTAGTGAATCCCTAAGTTAAGCAAATCAGTGGACTAGGCATTTTGTCAGATCAGTGGATCTTTGAGTGTGAGTGGATTTTGAGATGTCATAAGAGCCATGCTAGAGTCAAGGCAAACGAGCAGTAGATCCATCGAGGAGACTTGGTTGCGCATAATGCTACGTCGAGTTTCGAGTAAAAAGTGGGGGAGACTTGTCAATTCCCTGTGAGACTGAGCCAAGACAAACGAGCTTAAGCAATGGACCATAGTGTTCAAGCTGGGAGCAAAGATCAAGTGATCATGCATTAAGGTGCCGTTTTGAGGGCGGTTGGCCAGAGGGCCACACCTAGAGGGGTGACCTTGGAGGGGCTGAGAGGACCCAAGTTGGGGATGACCAAAGTGCTTGAATGCCACCGTGCTAGGGTCTATCATGTGGGGTGCCATATGAGTGCGGTTGACCTAAGCACCACGTCCAGAGGGACACATCAGTGGGTTGATGCTGCAAGCATGCAGTTGGTGTGAGAGGTCACGTCTGGTGGGATGCACCAGTGAGTGGCAAAGTGGGTGGCCGTTCATTCTACTGAGGGCCATTGATCAATCAGGGTGCCTCAAGGTCGCAACATGACATGATCAAGAGATAAAGCTATGGTATGGCCCACATGGAACAACCAAGAAAAGGTTAGAAGGTTCGAGCAGGAACCGAGCTGAGTGGCATGAGTGCGGCAATGTGACCAATCTACATCAACAATGGATGAATATTGTGGGTGGTGCCTCATGTGATGGGACCTCGACCTAATCCTTGAGGGCACAAGTGAGAGACATATAAGTAAATGTCAGCTGTGTGCAACAAGATAGTTGGGTGTGGTCTTGGCGTCGATGAGGGCATCGACATAGTAAGTGGGGGAGAGTGTCATGGTCAGGCCTTAGTCCTGCCATGACTGACCCTGATTTGAGTAGCGATCGAGACCGAGCTGGTGGGAAAGCAGTTCTAAGGAATGCGAGAATGCATTCGGAGCTTTGAAACATGATGCTAACATGTTGTGGGGGCCATGGGAGCTCTGGGCCGTGAGATACGCAGGGAAGTTTGGGACAGTGGTCGGACACCCTCAAGCCAAGTAGCCTGGCGGGTGCCATCTGTGGAAGCAGTGTGCAGGCGTTCCGAGCATGGGAATAGGTTGGGGACGTTGTGTGTGGACGGTCTATGTCCTAAACCCTGAGATATGCAGGTAAGTATAAGGCAGTACGCCGGTGCCCTGATACCAGCTAGCCAGTCAAGTGCTGTCGGTCTAAGCCATGTATGGGCACCTTCGAGTGGGTTGGTGGAGCAACGAGTGGAATCAAGGAGCAAAGGTGACCAAGAGGAAGGTTACAGGGCCCTGAGTGAGCTGGAGAAAGGCCCTGAGATGGCTAGGTAGAAAAGTGTCCCCATTTCAGACATTCTTACGATCACTGGTAGCAAATTGGGAAAATCTCTAATGCTTTATATAGGGGGACGACTGGTGTCAGCTTTCCACCACCCCCTTGGCTAGTGGGCAGGTGGGGGCCTGGCTAGTCTGAAGTGAGCTACTCCTAGTCACTGCTGGCGGCTAGGTGGGCGGGCATTGTAGGGTCACGAGCGTGGCATGATGTTTCCTCGGGTCACGGTAAACCTAGGGGCGGTTAGGGTCAGCAGGCCTCGTATTGCGCCTTTGCGTTGAACCATGGGGTTAGACGGTAGAGATCGTTAGGCCTCTCAATTTCCCCTCCTCGAGTCGGAAGGATCATGCAATGGTGTTCATGTAAGAGGGATGCCATCGAGCCAAAGGGATGTGTGGGCTAGCAGACAGGCATGCTGCTAGGCCCCTGTGGCCAGTCGGGAGAGGTGTGCTGTAATTGGGGTAGTCCACCCAAGTCCCTTGCGGGACTAGCATGATGGTTGGTGTCAACCTTGCATGCGAGCGGCTGGTCCCCTTGCGGGACTAGCATAATGGTTGGTGTCAACCATGCGTGCGGGCGGCTAGTGTGCTGCAACTGGGGCAATCCACCTAAGTCCCCTTGTGGGACTAGCATGATGTTAGGTGTCAATCATGCGTGCGGGCAGCCGATACAGATACTAAGGGCCTAAGCCCTAAGAATCGAGTCCCATGGGATAAGACGAGCCTAGAGGCTCCGAGCTGGTTGCCGACCAGCTTAGTTGTGGGCTTGCATAAACTCGATACGAGAGCTTGCGTACGATACGAGCAGGCATGGTGTTGGGTTCTCACCATGCTAAGAGGTAATAATATCATGAGAACTGGGACTGTGTATCCTTATGGACATACAAGGATTGGGGCTCAAGCTCCAAAGCCATGCGGACAGAGCTGAGTGTTCAGGGCGATGTTACGAATCGAGGGTTGTATGCCCTTATGGGGATTTAAGGGCCTGTGTTCGAGGCCTTAAGCCTTGCGGCCAGAAGAACCTCGTGCTGATGCACGATGAGAGTTGGGTTCCTCTCTGTAAAGTTCAAAAAGAGTGACCCTACGGGGTCAAAGCCTGAAAAGGCTCATGGGCATGTTGCTCGAAGGATCGAAATTGGTCTGTCCGTAAAAAAATTGACACATTAGAAGGCTGACCTTGACTAGGATTAGTTTTGGTGCCGCACGGATGTGTGGTTTCAGAAGTAGGAACGCGCGGACCGTGACACCCGGCTTGCGCATCCCACCACGCTGGCCGGCTGAGCACCTGCACGCTCGTTTCGTGGGTTGACTTCGGCATACGGAGTTCATTCCCAGTCTAAGCATAAGGAGTTCATTCCCAGTCTAAGATCGGATCGGATCTAAGGTTACGGCAGCACATGCTAGGATCGGGCATGTGCTGGTGCCACATTTTTTTTCACCATGGCACCATCGCTGGAGCATCACTGGAGAACCTGACCGACGGCATTGGGGTTCCGGCGATCGAGGGGGGCCGGGGGGGTGTGCGCACATGATGTGCGATGGGTGCTAGTACTTGGCCTTTATATTGGCCCCCTATCCCTCATCAAACCTCGAGAACTCATAACCCCTTAAAGAGCATTTCAGATTATACAGGTTTGCTGCCAGTAGCCATTAAAGTGTCTGAAATGGGGACATTTTTTTCAAATGGTCACAAAATTTTGTACACTTCGAGTTTTAGCTGAATTTTTTTGGGCATGCCAACAAAAATACAAGGATCACATTTACCAAGTTTGGGGCCAAAACTCCTTCTGAAAAAATTTTAAAAAATCCTGAACCGTAAAAAGTTTCAAAAACCATGAAAAATAGCAAACGAGTCGTCTTGCCATGAAACTTCACATCAAGGCTTAAGGGACCATTGTATAAATTTACAAGCCATAAAAATGGAATTGGCACACAGAAATATGAAGATGTGCCTAAACCCACCTACCACCCTATCGATCCACAGCTTACGCATCCCGCCTCTCTGGCCGACGTAGTGCCCGCTCGCCCGCCCACTCGTTTCGTCAGTTGGATTAGGCATACGGAGTTCATTCCCAGCCTAAGATTGGACCAGACTGAGGGTTGTGGTAGCAGGATTGGCAGCAGGCAAAGGGGGACCCGACCGATCCCCGGCTTGCGCATCCCGCCCCTCTGGCCGGCTGAGCGCCAGCACGCTCGTTTCGTGGGTTGACTTAAGCATATAGAGTTCATTCCCAGTCTAAGCATATGGAGTTCATTCCCAGTCTAAGATCAGACCGGATTGAGGGTTGTGTCAGCACATGCTGGGCTCGGGCATGTGCTGGTGCCGCATTATTTTTCACCCGGGGCACCATTGTCGGAGAACCTGACTGGCGGTATTGGGGTTTTGGCGATTGGCGGGGCCGGGGGGTGTGCGCACATGATGTGCGATGGGCGCTGGTACTTGGCCCTTATATTGGCCCCCTATCCCTCATCAAACCTCGAGAACTCACACCCCCTTAAAGAGCATTTGAGATTTTACAGGTTTGCTGCCAGTAGCCATTAAAGTGTCTGAAATGGGGACACTTTTTTCAAATGGTCACAAAATCTTGTACACTTCGAGTTTTTAGCTGAATTTTTTTGTGCATGCCAACAAAAATACAAGGATCACGTCTATGAAGTTTGGGGCCAAAACTCCTTCTGAAAAAATCCCGAACCGTAAAAAGTTTCAAAAATCATGAAAAATAGAAAACGAGTCGTCTTGCCATGAAACTTCAAATGAAGGCTTAAGGGACCATTGTATGAATTTACAAGCCATAAAAATGGCATTGGCATGGCAGAAATATGAAGATGTGCCTAAACCCACCTACCACCCCATCGATCCACGACTTGCGCATCCCGCCTCTCTGGCCAGCGTAGTGCCCGCCTGCCCGCCCGCCCGCTTGTTTCATCGATTGGCTTAGGCATACAGAGTTCATTCCCAGTCTAAGATTAGGCCAGACCGAGGGTTGCGGCAGTAGGATCGGTAGCACGTAGAGGGGGACCCGGCTGATCCGCGGCATGCGCATCCCATCCCTCTGGCCGGCTGAGCACCAAGACTCTCATTTTGTGGGTTGACTTAGGCATACGGAGTTCGTTCCCAGTCTAAGCATACGGAGTTCCTTCCCAGTCTAAGATCGGACCGGACCGAGGGTTGCGACAGCACATGCTGGGCTCGAGCATGTGTTGGTGCCGCATTTTTTTTTCGCCTGGGGCACCATCGTTGGAACATCGCCGGAGAACCTGATTGGCAGCATTGGGGTTCCGATGATTGGGGGGCCAGAGGGGGTGTGCGCACATGATGTGTGATGGGTGCTGGTATTTGGCCCTTATATTGGCCCCCTATCCCTCATCAAACCTCGAGAACTCACACCCCCTTAAAGAGCATTTGAGATTTTACAGGTTTGCTGCCAGTAGCCATTAAAGTGTCTGAAATGGGGACACTTTTTTCAAATGGTCACAAAATCTTGTACACTTCGAGTTTTTAGCTGAATTTTTTTGTGCATGCCAACAAAAATACAAGGATCACGTCTACAAAGTTTGGGGCCAAAACTCCTTCTGAAAAAATCCCGAACCGTAAAAAGTTTCAAAAATCGTGAAAAATAGAAAATGAGTCGTCTTGCCATGGAACTTCAAATGAAGGCTTAAGGGACCATTGTATGAATTTACAAGCCATAAAAATGGCATTGGCATGGCAAAAATATGAAGATGTACCTAAACCCACCTACCACCCCATCGATCCACGGCTTGCGCATCCCTCCTCTCTGACCAGCGTAGTGCCCGCCTGCCCGCCCACCTGCTCGTTTCGTCGGTTGGCTTAGGCATACAGAGTTCATTCCCAATCTAAGATTGGGCCAGATCGAGGGTTACGGTAGTAGGATCGGCAGCACGTAGAGGGGGACCCGGCTGATCCCTGGCTTGCGCATCCCATCCCTCTGGCCGGTTGAGCGCCCATACGTTCGTTTTGTGGGTTGACTTAGGCATACGGAGTTCGTTCCCAGTCTAAGCATACGGAGTTCATTCTCAATCTAAGGTCAGACTGGACCGAGGGTTGCGGCAGCACATGCTGGGCTTGAGCATGTGCTGGTGCCGCATTTTTTTTTCGCCCGGGGCACCATCGTTGGAGCATTGCCAGAGAACCTGATCGACGGCATTGGGGTTTCGATGATTGGGGGAGCCGGGGGGGTGCGCACATGATGTGCGATGGGTGCTGGTACTTGGCCCTTATATTGGCCCCCTATCCCTCATCAAACCTCAAGAACTCACACCCCCTTAAAGCGCATTTGAGATTTTACAGGTTTGCTGCCAGTAGCCATTAAAGTGTCTGAAATGGGCACACTTTTTTCAAATGTTCGCAAAATCTTGTACACTTCGATTTTTTGGGTGAATTTTTTTGTGCATGCCAAAAAAAATACAAGGATCATGTCTACCAAGTTTGGGGCCAAAAACCCTTCTGAAAAAATTTTAAAAAATCCCGAACCGTAAAAAGTTTAAAAAATCGTGAAAAATAGAAAATGAGCCGTCTTGCCATGAAACTTCACATGAAGGCTTAAGGGACCATTGTATGAATTTACAAGGCATAAAAATGGCATTGGCATGACAGAAATATGAAGATGTGCCTAAACCCACCTACCACCCCATCGATCCACGGCTTGCGCATCCCGTCTCTCTGGCCGACGTAGTGGCCGCCCACCCGCCCGCTCGTTTCGTCGGTTGGCTTAGGCATATGGAGTTCATTCCTAGTCTAAGATCAGACCGAACTGAGGGTTGTGGTAGCAGGATTGGCAGCACGTAGAAGGGGACTCGGTCGATCCCTGGCTTGCACATCCCGCCCCTCTGGCTGGCTGAGCGCCCACATGCTCGTTTCGTGGGTTAACTTAGGCATACGGAGTTCATTCCCAGTCTAAGCATACAGAGTTAATTCCCAATCTAAGATCGGACCGAAGCGAGGGTTACGGTAGCACATGCTGGGCTCGAGCATGTGCTGGTGCCGTATTTTTTTCACCCGAGGCACCATCGTTGGAGCATCGTCGTAGAACCTGACCGACGACATTGGGGTTCCGACGATTGGAGGGGTTGGGCGGTGTGTGCACATGATGTACGATGCGTGCTGGTACTTGGCCCTTATATTGGCCCTCTATCCCTCATCAAACCTCGAGAACTCACACCCCCTTAAAGAGCATTTGAGATTTTACAGGTTTGCTGCCAGTAGCCATTAAAGTGTCTGAAATGGGGACACTTTTTTCAAATGGTCACAAAATCTTATACACTTCGAGTTTTTAGCTGAATTTTTTTTGTGCATGCAAAAAAAATACAAGGATCACGTCTATGAAGTTTGGGGCCAAAACTCCTTCTGAAAAAATCTCGAACCGTAAAAAGTTTTGAAAATCGTGGAAAATAGAAAACGAGTCATCTTGCCATGAAACTTCACATGAAGGTTTAAGGGACCATTGTATGAATTTAAAAGCTATAAAAGTGGCATTGGCAGAGCAGAAATATGAACATGTGCCTAAACCCACCTACCACCCCATCGATCCATGGCTTTCGCATCCCGCCTTTTTGGTCGATGTAGTGCCAGCCCGCTCGTTTCGTCGGTTGGCTTAGGCATACGGAGTTCATTCTCAGTCTAAGATCAGACCGGACTGAGGGTTATGGTAGCAAGATCAGCAGCACGTAGAGGGGGATGTGGTAGATCCTTGGCTTATGCATCCCGCCCCTCTGGCCGGCTGAACGCCCGCACGCTCATTTTGTGGGTTGACTTAGGCATGCGAAGTTCATTCCCAATCTAAGCATACGGAGTTCATTCCCAGTCTAAGATCAGACCGGACCGAGGGTTGCGACAGCACATGCTGGGCTCAGGCATGTGCTGGTGTCACATTTTTTTTTCGCTTCGGGCACTATCGTCGGAGCATCGCCGGAGAACCTGACCGACGGCATTAGGGTTCCGACGATTGGGGGGGCCGGGGGGGTGTGCACAAATAATGTGTGATGGGTGCTGGTACTTGGCCCTTATATTGGCCCCTTATCCCTCATCAAACCTTGAGAACTCACACCCCCTTAAAGAGCATTTGAGATTTTACAGGTTTGCTGCCAGTAGCAATTAAAGTGTCTGAAATGGGGACACTTTTTTCAAATGGTCACAAAATCTTGTACACTTTGAGTTTTTAGCTGAATATTTTTGTACATGCCAAAAAAAATACAAGGATCATGTCTACAAGTTTGGGGCCAAAAACCCTTCTGAAAAAATTTTAAAAAATGTCGAACCGAAAAAAGTTTCCAAAATCATGAAAAATAGAAAACGAGTCGTCTTGCCATGAAACTTCACATGAAGGCTTAAGGGACCATTGTATGAATTTGCAAGCCATAAAAATGGCATTGGCAAGGCAAAAATATGAAGATGTGCCTAAACCCACTTACCACCCCATCGATCCACGGCTTGTGCATCCCGTCTCTCTGGCCGTCGTAGTGACCACCCGCGTACCTGCTCGTTTCATCGGTTGGCTTAGGCATACAGAGTTCATTCCCAGTCTAAGATCGAATC
The DNA here is from genome assembly GCF_047325235.1 of Durio zibethinus. Classification (NCBI taxonomy): domain Eukaryota; kingdom Viridiplantae; phylum Streptophyta; class Magnoliopsida; order Malvales; family Malvaceae; genus Durio; species Durio zibethinus. The sequence goes on along the minus strand of NC_143162.1, from coordinate 14,032,149 downwards.
GAATCAAGGGTTGCAGTAGCAAGATCGACAGCACACAGAAGGGGACCCGATCGATCCTCGACTTACGCATCCCACCCCTTTGGCCGACTGAGCGCCCGTACGCTCGTTTCGTGGGTTGACTTAGGCATACAGAGTTCATTCCCAGTCTAAGCATATGGAGTTCATTCCCAGTGTAAGATCGGACTAGACCAAGGGTTGCGGCAGCACATGCTGGGCTCGGGCATGTGCTGGTGCCGTATTTTTTTCGTCCGAGGCACCATCATCGGAGCATCACCGGAGAACCTGACCGACGGCATTAGGGTTCCGACAATTGGGGGGGTCGAGGCGGTGTGCGCACATGATGTGCAATGGGTGCTGGTACTTGGCCCTTATATTGGCCCCTATCCCTCATCAAACCTCGAGAACTCACACCCCCTTAAAGAGCATTTGAGATTTTATAGGTTTGCTGCCAGTAGCCATTAAAGTATCTGAAATGGGGACACTTTTTTCAAATGGTCACAAAATCTTGTACACTTTCGAGTTTTTAGCTGACTTTTTTTGTGCATGCCAAAAAAAATACAAGGATCACTTCTACCAGGTTTGGGGCTAAAACTCCTTCTGAAAAAATTTTAAAAAATCCCGGACCGTAAAAAGTTTCAAAAATCATGAAAAATGGAAAACGAGTCGTCTTGCCATGAAATTTCACATGAAGGCTTAAGGGGCCATTGTATGAATTTACAAGCCATAAAAATGGCATTGGCATGGCAGAAATATAAAGATGTGCCTAAACCAACCTACTACCCGATCGATCAATGGCTTGCACATCTTGCCTCTCTGGCCGGCGTGGTGCCCGCCCTCTCATTTTGTGGGTTGACTTAGGCATATGGAGTTCATTTTATGTCTAAGCCCCAGGCAGACCGAGGGTTGTGGTAGCTGGACCGGCAGCGGGATGAACAGTACGTAAAGGGGGATCGGACCAATCCCTGGCTTGCACATTATGCCTCTCCGACCGGCTCAGTGCCCGTACGCTCGTTTCATGGGTTGACTTAGGCATACGGAGTTCATTCCCAATCTAAGATCGGACCGACAGTGGGTTCGACAGCAGCACGCAGAGGGGGCCCTGGTCGATCCCTGACTTGCGCATATTGCCTCTCTGGTCGACCGAGCGCCCGTACGCTCGTTTTGTGGGTTGGCTTAGGCATACGGAGTTCATTCCATGTCTAAGCCCTAGTCGGACCGAGGGTTGTGGTAGCTGGACCGACAACGGGATCGATAGCACGCAGAGAGAGATCGGGCCGATCCTCGACATCCTGCCTCTCCGATCGGCTGAGCGCCCGCACGCTCATTTTATGGGTTGGCTTAGGCATACGGAGTTCATTCCATGTCTAAGCCCCAGTCGGACTGAGGGTTATGGCAGCTGGACCGACAGCGAGATCGGTAGCATGCAAAAGGGGACTGGGCAGATCCCCGGCTTGTGCATTATGCCTTTCCAATCGGCTGAGTGCCCACACGCTCATTTCGTGGGTTGACCTAGGCATACAGAGTTCATTCCCAGTCTAAGCATATGAAGTTTATTCCCAGTTTAAGTTCAGACAGGCAGCCGGATCGATAGCAGCACGCAGAGAGGGACCGGGTTGATCCCCGGCTTTGCGCATCCTGCCCTTCTGATCAACTCAGCACCCATACGCTCATTTCAAGGGTTGACTTAGGCATACGGGGTTCATTCTCGATCTAAGCCCCAGCCGGATCGAGGGACCGCTAGCAGGATCGGTAGCACACGAAGAGGGGTTGGGCTGATCCTCGGCTTGCGCATTCTGGCTCTCTGGTCGACTGAGCGCCTGTACTTTCATTTCATGGGTTGACTTAGGCATATGTAGTGCATTCTCGATCTCGACCAACCAAGGGCCAAAGGCTATCGACGGCGTTTAGGGCAACAACTAAGGGGGACCAGCAGTGGGATCTTTGGTTGGCTCGTGCATCCCGCCCCCAGTGGATGATTTGGTGTTTGCACGCTCAATTCAGGGGAGGAACAGGGTGAGCGGAGTTTATTCCCAGTTGAGACTAGGGGACGGGAGGCCTTGGGTCATGCCTAACCCCGAAGGGGGGTAACATCAAAAGAAAGAGGGTCGGCAGGGGGAAGGACGAATCGAAGCGACAAAGGGCTGAATCT